>NW_027104533.1:0-13685 GCF_902728285.1 Clytia hemisphaerica
ATTTTAGAGATCCCCCTTTCCAATGTCACAATATGTGTAAGTACTTTTGTTTACATATAATGAAAACACACGGTTTTTACCAAGCTGCCTCAGCCAGTAAAAACATGATAAATGATCTTGTCTCTGGGTAACTGCTGTGTTGCTGTGGGCGATTCAAAAGAACAATGTCTTCCCCTTCCCCCAAACAATAAAATATCCCCAAACGACTCTATTCGTTTGATGGACATCATCTGAATATATAAATTGAATTTGATATTGGCTTCAATATTGACATCCCCTTGGTAGTCGATTCTCATGCACCAAAGCAAAATCACTGCTCTAAATTCTGCACCAGAAAATTACCTGGTTTTTCGTTTCTTGAGTCTATGATGGACTCATCATCAACATTAATTATCAATTATTGTTGGAAGGGATACAGTAAATTTGAAAAAGCGTACCAATTTCGTTATCATTTTGGATAACTTCAAATCCTTCTTGATCGTTACCAGTTCCAACCCAATTCTTCCAAGTTACAGGTGGCTTCTTGCTTCAAGTAGTGGTCGCCGCCATCTTGTTCAGAGTTCAGATTGCCTAACGTGCTTGCCTTTTCCGCGGCAAATTGATATTTTTTCAAAAAGTTGCAAAACACGGGGTGAATATTTTCCAAAAATTACAAATAATCAATCAGATCTTGATTTGGGCAAGCAAAAATGGTAGAGTTGACCGATGAGCAATCGTTTAAAGCTTAAAGTGTTAATTATGCTGTCTTTTTGGAGCTACTTTTGAAGAATATACACCGTGTCGACCTAATAGCTTTTTTTAAATATGGTGTCGACCTAACGAAATATTTACGCTAAATTCAGAGCTAAGATTTTAGGCTGGTGCCGACGGCCCCGGGGCCGAGCGAGTGCTGTTAGAAGCTACTTGGTAGTTTTGCTTGCTTTAAATCCCCTACCACCGATCCTGGATTTAAATATAACTCTTAAATCAGCGTCAAACGTTAGGTGGACACGTTTTTTGTCGACCTCACGCAGAAGTCGGCCTAATGTACTTTTCGAAATATTGTTTTGTCGACATTAAGGCAATCCATAAATGTTTTTAGACATTTATGTATTCTTATCGTCTTATAAAAAGAGTCATAAGAGGGAGTATGTTTAAGAAAGTTCTTATAATAAGAGTCATAAGAGAGAGTAGTAGAAAAAATCAAGATAATGGCCTTTTGTTTTATACTTCAGTATACTTATATGAGGCGAAGAGAATATTTACTCACTACGTAAATATGCTAAATATTCTTTTAGATAACACTTTTTTCAAGTAAATATAAGCAAAGACTTGTGTGTTAGCATTCAGAAAATACAAAACCAATTTTTTTAGAATAGAGATTTCCAGACAAGCGAAGGAGAGTTCTGGTCTGTAAAGTATACAAACTGAGTAGGTAGTAAGTATTAAGTACCGGGTGTCCCAGAAAAAAGTTCCGCTCTTTCAAGTGAATTTTCTCGAGTTCTATGAACTTTTAAATAATGAATCTTTTTGCATTGGAAAGAGGAAGGATAAACTTAAATTTTGAGGGGTCATTTATTAAATTAAGTCAACTTGATCAAAAGTTATGGCCTAAATGTTAAAACATCACTTTTCAAAAAAGTCAAAAAAAGACGAAAAAAAGAGGGATTAAACTCATTGTAAGACAAAGACACAAAAAGCTTTGGAAACTCTTGGTAAGATTTTGATGAATGTTTGGAGCTCGAAAAAGCATCGTGCCCCTTGATTATGCCCATGGGAGCTCGTTAAATTAGACAAAAGAAAAGAAAAGGAATTAACAATAAAATAAAGACACCTTAAAGAACTGCATGGAAAAAACTTTGAGCGTAAATAAATTGGAAAAAGAAGTGCTTTCTTTATGATGATTTGATCTCCTCTTTTTTCGTCTTTTTTTGACTTTTTTGAAAAGTGATATTTTAGCATTTAGGCTATAACTTTTGATCAAGTTGACTTAATTTAATAAATGACCCCTCAAAATTTAAGTTTATCCTTCCTCTTTCCAATGCAAAAAGATTCATTATTTAAAAGTTCATAGAACTCGAGAAAATTCACTTCAAAGAGCGGAACTTTTTTCTGGGACACCCGGTTGTAGGTAGTAGGCGTTTTGTACTTGCCGATCACACGTTGTGATTTCTAATTTCCACTGGCGAAATTTTTTTTTTGGGATTTCCAATTTCACAGGCCGGAAAAGTTCATAAAATTATCCATCTTAAAGGGTTACGACATAAGTTGGCACTGCAAATGGCATAGCGAATTACGCCCGATTACGTTCCAATTACGCTCGGCGGGCTTTTCGCTATTTCATAGTATGAGACAAAGAAGTCAGACCTTCGTTTACAACTTGATATTTAGCGAAATTCCGTCTTATATCAATAAACTTGAAGTAATTTTACTTCTTCATAGAAGGAAACAGGGATGTGAAACTAATGAACCTTCATTTAGAACCTGATATTTTGCGAAATTCCGTCTTATATCAATAAACTTGAAGTCATTTTACTTCTTCATAGAAGGAAACAGGGATGTGAAACTAATGAACCTTCATTTAGAACCTGATATTTAGTGAAATCGAAACAGTCACTCTAAAACCCGTTGTGTCGGAAAACTGGAATTAGTGACGCGGAAAGCTGTTCAACTCGCAAAAAAATTGCATCGTTTGGTTGGACAATTTCAAGTTATCACTATCGAAGAAAATTTTTGCGCTTTAGTCACCTTTAGTTCAGGAAAGAGGTAGGAGAAATTACGCCTCGGAATTGACTGAAAAAATGACAAGTAGCCAAAAATCTGCCGATACGACAGCAATATGCCAGAACTGTGGAAAGATTTATAAGTCAACGGGTGGTCTGAAAAGACATTTGACTGCAAAAATGTGCAGACCACCTCAACAACAAACAACAACACCATCTCAGCAACAGGTAACTCAAACTCCACCGCTCGTACAACCGATCAATGATCAACCACTTTCGCCAACACCGCCACCACCACCGCTCGTACAACCGATCAATGATCAACCACTTTCGCCAACACCGCCACCACCACCAGAAATACCACCCGCACCTCTGCCACCTGATCCTGATCTTGACTCTCTTGAAGAAGTTACCTTTGAATGGGGAGATCAAAGCTGTAAGTCGATCACCAAACTTATTACATCTTCATACGAAAGAGTTGTGTACTGGAGAAAAAATCTTTTCCTGCTACCAACGTGTCAGGCTGGTAAAGATTATATTGACGAAACGAGCCGTCTTTTGAATGCCTGGACCCAAAATTCACCCTTGGGTGCAATATCGTTTAAAGCGGCCATGATCACGCCCAATTTGTTGCTACAAAACCCCCCCCCAAGTCATCCAAAACCAGAGACCATGTCGATGCTTTAAAAAGAAGGTCGAACTTAAGGAAGAGTGGCAATCTCGAAGAACTCGTAGATGAATGTCAGACGATACAAGACAACCTACCGTCGTTCTCAAATCCAAAAACTATCGGTGAAATATCCAAGAAATTCGCCAAACAAATGCAAGATGGTATTCTTCCGCTCAATGACCAAACACTCGAACTACTCCGTGCCAAACATCCTGAGCCAAAAGAGGTATGCAAATCAATATTGCTTCCTGATAAACCGAGAGATGTACATCCGATTCTGTTCGAAAGCATTACATCTGAAACCATCATGAAAGCTGCCATCAAAACAAAAGGAGGATCTGGCCCTTCCAACATGGATGCAGACGATTGGAGAAGAATCCTTCTTGGCAAATCATTTGGCAACAGCTCTTCAAATCTATGCCAAGCCATAGCCAACGTCACTAAAAAGTTATGCACTGAAGAATGTAAAAACATCGATGCACTCCTAGCAAGTCGCCTGATACCACTAAACAAAAACCCAGGACTCAGGCCGATCGGTGTTGGAGAAATCCTCCGAAGAATTGTTGTTAAATCTGTTGTCGCTACCACTCGCGATCATATCACTAAATCAGTTACGTCTCTCCAGGTTTGTGCCGGACCGGAAGGTGGCTGTGAGGCTGCCATCCATGCCATGAAATCAATTTATGACGATGAGGAGACTGAATTCGTCCTGCTAATTGACGCAAGTAACGCATTCAATGCAGTAAACCGAAAAGCCTCCCTACACAACATCAAAGTCGTCTGTCCCGAAGTCTCAGGATTTGTTTCGAACTGCTATTCAACCCAGCTCGTCTTTTTGTTATTGGAGGCTTCGAGCTGCTCTCACAAGAAGGTACGACTCAAGGAGACCCGATCGCTATGGCAGTTTATGCAATCGCCACGATACCTCTGCTACTCATGGTGATAAATGCAACGTCAGAGAGCCACCTGGATCAAACGAAAGCTGAAGCCTACGCTGACGATTTTTCTGCTGCAGGCAAGATCAGTGGTATCAGATGTTGGTGGAATAATCTGTGCAGACTTGGTCCATTGTTCGGATACTATCCCGAAGAAAAGAAATCTTGGCTGATCGTCAAACCAGGTCAACGTTCGAAAGCTGAAGTCGAATTTCGTGGTACCAACATCAACATCACTACAGAAGGCAAACGTCACCTTGGTGCTGCTCTCGAGCCAAATTCATTCTGAGATACATACGTTGACGAAAAGATCAAAACTCTATGTGATGAGCCCCTTATACTTTCGAAAATAGCTCTCATAATAACCACAATGTGCATACGCCTGTTTTGTAAGTGGATTCAAAAGCAAGCTTACATTCTTGATGAGAACAATATCAGACATATCTGATAACATGGTTCCGCTGGACAACATAATCACAACAAAATTCATTCCAGCAATCACTGGTGGCATTTCATTCAACGAGGACGAGAGATTACTGCTATCGTTGCCAGCGAGAGATGGGGCGATTCCGATCTTCAGTGAACTGTGCCAGCATGAATATAAGAACTCCAAACTCATCACATCCAATCTATCCGAGACAATCATAAGCCAAGAATATGCATATAAACTTGATCCTCGACTGCCTACAAAGAAAAACGAAATCAAGAAAGAAAAGAGAGAACGAAATAGCAACATCGTTCTTCACCTCACAACGACCCTCCAAAGAAATCAAGTCTAGCTGATGGAGCTCAATCGACAACACGGAGCCTCAGCATGGCTCACGACTTTGCCTGTTCAAAACGAAGGATACACTCTCAACAAGCAATGTTACGTTGACTTAATACGAATCCGTTACGGGTGGGCATTGCAACGTACACCTTCCCATTGCGAATGTGGAACTCCGTTCTCGCTCGAACATGCCCTGGCGTGCAAAAAAGGGGGTTTCGTATCAATGAGGCACAACGAGATCCGCGACTTCATAGCAAACCAGCTATCAAAGGTTTGCCGAGATGTCCAAAAAGAACCAACCCTACAGCCGTTAGTAGGGACTGAAATTCTACCGAAATCTGCCAACGCATCTTGTGAAGCCAGACTCGATGTATCAGCAAGAGGATTTTGGGTGACCGGCCAGAAAGCATTTTTTGATGTAAGGGTTTTCAACCCATTAGCGAAGAGGTACGCCACTCAAGATCCGACGCGAAGTTACGTCGTAAACGAAAATGATAAAAAACGAGAGTACAACGAACGAGTTCTTCAAATTGAGCACGGCTCATTCACTCCCCTCGTATTTGCAGCAACCGGTGGAACTGGTCGAGAATGTCAAAAATTTATTAAGAGACTCTCAGATATGATTTCAAACAAAGAACGATCACGATATTCAGAGACTGTTTCGTGGTTTTTTCGCAAACTGAACTTTATGCTCATTAGAGCAATACATACGTGTTTTCGTGGTAGTAGAACCACACAGAACTTTTCTTCTGCGATCTATAAAAAAAAAAATAGGGCAACCTAGATTTGTTTTATAGCGGGCCGGGAAAGCCTCCGGAGTTATTTGATTGTAATAGGCTAATGCTACATTTTAAAAATAACGTATACTCATATTTAGTGAAATTCCGTTTTATATCAATAAACTTGAAGTCATTTTAATTTTTTCATTGAAGGAAACAGATGTAAAAGCTAAAACTAATGAACCTTCGTTTAGAACTTGATATTTAATACACCCCTCTGTCTCACAACCCCGGTCGAACTTTTTTCTCAGTGAGGATAAAAATTCCTATTGAAACCTCAATGTCTATTGCGATCAAATAGTAAAATGGCTTCAAAGTTTATTAATATAAGACAGAATTTCGCTAAATATCAAGTTGTAAACGAAGGTCTGACTTCTTTGTCTCATAAAGCCCGCCGGGCGTAATTGGAATGCAATCGTAATCGGGCGTAATTCGCTATGCCATTTGGTGTGCCATTTGGTATACCATTTGCGGTGCCATTTTGGTATGCCATTTTGGGGCGCCGACTTATGTTGTAACCCCATCTTAAACTAGTTCAATATAAATCAACGCACGTGTGATTTTCCATTACAAATCAAAACATATTTTCTGACCGTTAAGGGCCAGCAAAAAACAACTTTTCTGTGAGCAAAAATATATATAGTGAAGATATGTAATATCTGTCATTGTAGAAAAAGAAAAGTATTGATATAAAAATAACTCAAACTGATAAAAACGAAAAAAGTAAAGAATATTTTTGTTAATTATGTATATTTACGATTTTTTGGGGTATTTTCAATTTTTGGACCTACCCCGGTGGGCTGTAGGTCCTATAAATTAACCTCTGTTCGTCCGTTCGTCCGTTCGTCCGTTCGTTACTAGCTTTTCTCGGGATTGGCTCATTAGTTTTTCCTAATTTTTGGCACAAAGATGCAAAATGGTAATGCCCAAAATGTGACGGAGCCCGATTTTCGAAAAAAATTCATTTCCGGCCGAAAATGCCGGAAATATGCCGGAAAAACCGGTTTTTTGGCATTTTCTCGAGATTTCATCATTAGTTTTTTCTGATTTTTTGCACAAAGATGCGTATTAGCAATGCCTAAAACATGGATTAGTCCGATTTTTGAGAAAAATTCTATTCCGGCTGAAAATGCCGGAAATATCCCGGAAATCACCGTTTTTGCAGATTTTCATTGGACTTTTTCCTTATATTTCGTTGTTTTTTCACACAAAAACATTATTTGTAGCAATGCCCACCATCAAGCATGGTTTAATTGTCAATAAAAGTGATTTTTGAAGCCGGAACTTTCTAAAAATCGCCGGAACAGCCTATTTTCGCCGGAAAAACGGTATTTCTTGAATTTCTCGAGCTGTACTTTATATTTTTTCATGAAATTTTGCACACTGATGCAAAATAGCAATACCTAAAATATGACAGAGCCTGATTTTCAATTAACGTACTTTTCCGGCCCAAAATGCCGGAAATATGCCGGAAAAACTGGTTTTTTGGCATTTTCTCGAGATTTCATCATTAGCTTTTTCTGATTTTTTGCAGAAAGATGCGTATTTGCAATGCTCAAAACATGGCCGAGTTCGATTTTTGAGAAAAAAAATTTTCCGGTTGAAAATGCCGGAAATCGCCGTATTTGCAGATTTTCATTATATGTTTTCCTTGTATTTCTATGTTCTTCACACAAAAACATTATTGATAACAATGCTCACCATCAAGCATGATTCAATTGTCAATAAAACTGATTTTTGCGACTAGAACTTTCTATTAATTTTTCCCTACAACCCTTCCCTCTCCCCCCATCAACAATCAATGATGAATTTATTGCGTTATGCATTTTCGCTAAACGATATATTTTCTGACTGATTTTTTTCCTCCTCGCATTGCTATCTAACTTTCATCATTAGGTAGGTCCATTCAGCATCTAGCTTGTTTAATTTATAAATCATTCCGAAACAGAGGTAAATTAGCAAAAAGTCAAAGGGAATTTAAATGGTGGTATGTGAAAGAAAAACCTAATCCAAATGAAGACGATAGAAGAAAAGTAATATTGGAGAAATAATAATGAATTGCAAAGATTTCTAACAAACACACTTCTGTACAATCATTAATACAAGCTCGTCAAAATACATACAAAATGGGGACAAACACAAAACAAATACACAAATATATCAAAAAACATGCATACACACAACACAAACCCGAAGTCTCAGACTTGTGACTGGCATAGTGACTTTCTACGTGTTTAAGGGCCCACACTCAGTCGCCTTCGGAAAACATAACAGAAAAAGGAAACGACCAGCAGCTTCTAAACAAATAACAGACAGCAAACAGACACTACAACAAAATAAAGTACAAAAGGGCGAAAAGACACACTGTACCAACTATCCCACATACACTACAGGTGAAACAAACATTTGTAACAAATACCATCTCACACAAAAACAGCCCTGTGAATCCAGGTCGGCATTCGGCAATGCCGACCTGAAAGGCGACGTAACTTGAGCTGAAGTCGGCTTTTATTTGCCGACGTAATTTACACGCTAGGTCGGCGTGCCGACAAAAGAAATGTTTTGGGTCGGCAAAGCCGACCTAAAGAGGAAAAATAGTATTTGTTAGGTTAATCTAATTGTGTTATAATTTGATAACACATGATAATCGAGCCTCATTCAATTCTCTTTATAAAACAGAAAACTTATTAACACAATTATAGAGCAGCTGAATTTGTTAGTTCGTTAATTTTCTTCCTATTTTGCTTTTAATCTTTCAATAATATAATATGCTATTCTTATTTTGCTTTTGTTTTATTTTATTTGCTTAATCTTTTTACGCTTGCGTGATTTCACGTTTTTCTGGCGGCTCTATAAATAAGCGAGGAGGGATGAGAGTTTTTCATTTCAATTCACTATGCCTGCTGAAAAGAAGAAAGTCTCGCGTAAAGTCGTATTAGGTTGGAATTTCAACTGTCTTGGTTATGAAACTAACGACGAAAATGAGGTCACTCAGATATATTGCAAGATATGCAGAGAGTATTCTAACTTGCGAGATGTCAAAATGAATAAAAAGGGAGTCGCAAAGATATGCGCTGAAACTTTTGTTAAAGGAACTGACGTGGTAAAGAAAATCAACTTCAGTGACCACGTGAAGAAATCTGCAACGCATGCTTCAGCTGTCACTAGAATCGCAGAAGAAATGGCAATGGAAAAGAAAGCACAAGAAGAAGAGTGAGAGAGCTCAAAAGTTGCGGCGGTAACAGTACCTGCACCAGCACCTACTGCTGCGTCTGGAGTGCCAAGACACGCTACAATGACACCCTTCATTCAACGATTAAACAAGGCCCAGCACAACCAACTCATCAAGAAAATGCAAATCGCACATTTCACTGCTGTTAATGCAAAGTCGTTGTCTTTTTATGCAGATATGTCAAAATTTTGCAAGGAGACCTTACAGGTTTGTGATTTTTTAAACAGGAAAATCGTTCACCCGTCTGGAATCATTTTTGTTTGAATTTCTCTACTGTATCATGGTTATTCAAGTTCGATCTGTTATTTCACCCCTGTCTCAGTCTTGAATTATACTTATTCTTTATCGTCGTTAATCGAGTTCCTTCAATTTCATATCTTAGCCTTGTCTCATTCTGAAATACAGTTTATTTAATTACTCTATCGTAGTTCTTTTATTCTAATACCAAATTAATTATTTAAGTTTTGTGTATAGGTATAATAGTCTTTGAGAAAACAATTTTGAGAGAGAGGATGGAAAATTTTCTACTTTTCATTGATCCCTTTATCAACTAAACTTATAAAAAAGTACCTGCAAGAATTTTTCTTCTTCTGAGAATCACATGCGTATTATAAGGAAATGTTTTGACGAGATAAAACTGTCTTTTTTCTATAAGAAATTTACATACATACTTGAAGAAAGGGCTTGTACATAAAAAACACTGTCTATTTCTTAGGTCGATCTTGGAAAAGGTTACATGTATCACACAGCTGGAGCAGAAATGGTCGATTATTTAGCAAAGAGTATCCGGATCAAATCCATCACGGAACCACTCAACAGTGGTTCCATTAGATATTACAGTGTCATGAATAACGGAAGCAGCTCCTCCAAGACCATGGATGAAAAAGAATTGTTCCTAATGAAAACAGCAAGATCAGGTTTGGTGTTGAATATTTTTTACATCTTTTATCAAGTTCCTTTTATGCCCTTAATTATGGTTTTTTTTTAATCCAACATTTCAAAAAAAAGAAAAGACTTACTTCTTTATTAAGTCGGGGTCAAATTCGCTGAAATCACAACATTTTAGCACTTTTCTGTTGATATGCCATTTTCTGAAATAGTATTTCAATTTTTATAAAAAACCAAGCTGCGTAGACCTAGCTAAGTCAAACATGTCCTGCCTTCTTAAACTTGACATGGTAAAGGGACGTTTTGTACATCTGTGCACAAAATGCCGGATTAGTTTGAAACCTCTTTACCTTGGGAGCCTTCCTTCCTTGTCATGGTTTTAAAAAGTGTTCCTCTAATCCAACAGGTGTTCCTGATTTTGCTTTAATGACCGTTGAAGAACCTGAAGATGCTGATGCAGATGGTTTAAAGGTTGCAATGGAGAATTCATTTAAAAAACTCGGGTTAACTATCGATAGAAAAGAGCATGAAATTGGTTTATGCTCTGATGGTGCTGCAGTCAACCATTCCCTTTTTGAAAAGGTCAAAGCAGATATTGGTGACCATTATGTTAAAGTTTGGTGTCCAAACCATCGCGTTGAACTTGCTGTACTTGCCTTCAAGGAGAATGATTTTAACAACATCTGTGAGAAAGACCACTCTAACATCTACTACCTTTTCAAACGAGCACCTTTACGTTGGCGACTATTCAAATGACAGGCCATATTTATGGGCCTTCAACATTGGAAGTATAAGCGTCCATCAGGATCAAGGTGGACGGAGCATCAAGTGGCTAACATTAAGTCTCGCCTTCACAATTTACCAATTTTAATCGGCTTTTTAAACCAACAAATCACGAGCCTCACAATGCCACAATTAAGAAGATCCAGGCAGATTTGGAGGGGTACAAAGCCAATATTTGCAACGTTGATAGAATTGTATTTGCAGCAGCAAAACAAGATGTCTTGGCCACTATTCAACCATTGACAAAGATCATGCAAGATAATTCGCTAATCTTACCATCCGTCATTTCAAGTTGTGCGAAAAAGTTGGACGAAAAATTCACCAAGGAAAAGTCTAACATCCTGAAGCTCCCAGAGATCTTCCCAAACGCTGCAAGGTATATGATTTGTTTAGTCGGAGGCTTAATTTTAAACTTTTTTACCACTTATTCCCTGAAGAAAATGAAGTGAAGACACAAAGTACATTTCCGTAGATTCAATCAATTGATTGTCTTAAAATTCTGGACGTGTAGAGCAACTTAGGGGGGGTCATCGATTTAAAGAATATATGCTTAAGCATACTCCTGATCTAAAACTGATGAACGATATTTCTATCTTTGAATAGACTCAAGAACTATTGTAGTAATAATTTAATTATATATTGCTTGTTCTTTTTATAGGTTGATCGACGAAATGAGCATTAAACAAAACCAAATCATGCCTGAACGCCAGACACGCAGTGCAGCGAGGGAAAACCCTGGTAACATACAGGCACTCTACCATGAATACCTTTTGTAGGGATTAGATAAGACGCTTTTGCAACGCTCTTCGGAAAAATGGCTGAAAACAAACATAAACATCAAAATTCATGAAAATAACATCAAAATGGATAAAGATCAGCCTTTCGAAGCAGCCTCACCACCTCAAGCTTGCACGCCGTCAAGATGTACCAATGATGAAGACCTGGATCGCTTGGAATGCAAAAAATGTAAAAGATCAATCCATTATGAGTGCACACAGCTACCTTTGTATCAACTACAAATATTCGTGACATCCTATAACGATCATTACTTATGTTCAAACTGCGTCCGAATAACGAAGAACCTAAGAAATAAAGTGGGGAAAAACACTCAACATATGATGCAAAATGAACTTAAAAAGAAAGACGACGTCATACAAAAACTGAACAACGAGGTCAACACCAACACCAAAACCCGTGATTCCATCAAAAATGATCTCAAAATTTTTCTGGCAGGAAAACTACAAGAAATGGAAGAAAAGACAAGAACCATGATAAAGGAAGAAATCAAGCACACAACAGAAATAATGACGGAGACATCAAATAAAACATACGCCGAAATTACTAAGAAGCACAAAAAAGACTTAAGATCTGCCGAACAACAAAAACGGAAGGAAGAAAGACATAAACTCTAGAAAACTGAACATCATCGTTCACGGGTTTCTCGAATATCCAGGCCCAGATAAGGAAAAAGAAGAAAATGGGAAAAAATATGACATATTTCGGTTCCGAGAACTCCTGGAGGACATCAATGTTCCAGAAATAAATGTTACCCACCACAGATTAGGAAACAGAAAAACAAAAAACGGCCGTCCTCTTAAAGTCACCATCCAAAGTCAGCATGACAAAGATCTTATCATGAAGAATTTACACATGCTGAAAGAAACTTGTTTCTTTCAGGTAAGTATTACGGAAGATTTCACAATCAACGAACGGAAAAAGATAAAGGAGATGCACGAACAAGCAAAGAAACTTAACAAAGACAATAACAATAAAGACTTCAACTGGCGCGTTAGAGGAAGCCCAAGAACAAAACTACGAATCGTTAAAAAATTACAAAATCAAACAAATATATCTTCAAAATATAATGAACTGCAAAAATACACTACAGAAGAAATCGTCAGCGATTGGGCATCAACAGATGATGTAGACTATTCGTCTACAGATGATGATGAATAATTCATTTTGTAAATAGGCAGTCGAACTCTATTAGCTTTAAAGCTAGTACATATTTGTACACTTTTTTTCGACTTTAAAGAATATACACATTAACATTAACATAAGGGAGATTTGGAGACCTCAGTTGAAAAGGTATACAAAGAAATCAAACCCATTATTACTTCTTTGAAGGAAGCACTGGCAGATAGATTAAGTCCGTTTGTACATGATCCGCTTTTCCAATCGGTGGCCGTGTTCCTGGACACGTCTTCCTACAACATCCTGGAAGTCGACGAACTTTTTAGCCATATTGATGTTATCGTGGCTAAATTCAAATTTCTCTTGGTGGCTAATCAATGTGATTAAACGCGCATTAAACCTGAGATGGAGCTTATTTATGAGCATGTCACTAGATTTCTGTCTGGAAAATCGTCAGAAAAAACCTGGGCGCATCTTTTTGCCAGGGAGTCACAGCTTGGTATTTCCAATGTATTACATATAGCTGAAATTGGAATTGTTATTCCAACTTCAAATGCAGAAACAGAAAGAGTCTTCTCTTTCATGTGGCGTGTCTTTTCAAAAGAGCGTCAATCCCTAAAAAATCGCTTGTTATATTTTATCTTCTCGTTTTAGATGTATACAAGAAAAGCTTATTACAAGTAAACTAAAATATTACAATTTTCTTGTTGCATCAATTGGTCGATCACCACACCATGGACAAGCACTTACGTCCAAATCGTTTTGAATGCGAGCCAAATGCTGTAAATGCAGAAAAACAATGGAGACACTGGTACAGAACATATGAAAACTTCATAAACTCTATAACTTTCCCAGAAGGGACAACAGATCAAGCACGTCAAGAACAAAAACTCAGTACCCTCATCAATTACGTTTCTCCATCAGTATATGAATTTATTGCCGAAGCAGAAAGCTACACCAGAGCGATAGAAATTCTTCGTCAACTTTACGTTAAGCCGGTCAATGTTATGTAT
>NW_027104533.1:16440-44139 GCF_902728285.1 Clytia hemisphaerica
AAATTGAATACGTAGCTATTGTTTTTATTTATTAGTATTGTAAACTCTAGTTGCAGCTTTAACAAAGTCTATAAATTGATCTGCATCTTTGTGTGTATACCTCCACATAAAATCGGCCAAGTGCGAAGAAAACAAGTATTTTTTGACACCAAAAGCCGGCAAATTCGTTTTAGCTTGACGCCAGTGACGTTCTATATTATTGATATGATCACCATTGTTGTTCACAAAATCAACTGAATGATTTTCCTTTAATAATAAATAAAAAAAGAAGCTTTGTTTTCACGTAGACATATGTTATAAAAGATGTCATTTTCGCATCTGTTGTGCAACATGATATGCACCCAGACCACCTGATAAGTTACTTTCGATTTCAGACTTTTCACTTTCAACTTAGAATTTTTCGTTCTTTCTAAGCACTTCATTGGGATTCTTTTAAAGAACGAAGCATTGTTGTTATCAAAGTAAAACTTGTTGATCGTACCACAGCCTTTTTAGACCACGCCTATTAATGGATTAATTTTATAAAAACTTAATGGTCGTCTAACGAGATTTATAATTTTTGATTTGAATACAAGTTCACTTTCATCAAAATAACCCGTCAAATCTTTTTGAGCGCCTAATCAAACCGGGTGTTAAACCGACAGTTTTGCCTGGCAATGTTGTCGACCTGTTGAGCCGTGTATCTTGTCAGGCAGGGCCCCTAATGGTAACGTACTTCTGTTTTTCTAATTTCAAAATGAGAGCGTTTTTAATTGGTAAACTTAGAGAATGGGAACAATATGAATTTTAATTATAGCTTTTGTCAGGATATTTAAATCCAACCTGGATAACAACGAGCCAAAGTCAACTTGCAGAACTTATATACCCATTCATCATTGTGTCTCATCAAAATAGAATCACAGCTTCCCAATTGCTTGAACGCGACATGTTATGCTTTTCCAAAGGTACCTTGCTCAACCAAGCAAAAGGTACGTTCGATTGGTTTGCTTTAAAATTTCAAATTTCATTTAAATCAGATCGAAGTTTAATATAATGACTAGAAAAAGAATTTCGAACCATCTTTCACCCTTTCAGTCCCACGCGACCGCACTGCGGTTCCTTTGGACCCGTCGTTTTTTCCCAGAGGACTGCATAGCGGTCCCTAATTTATTTTTTAAATTGTGATGTTTTGGCGGGAAATAAAGAGATGTCTTTAAACAGGTTTCAAAGAAGATAGGATAGCGCGTCGTGTGCAAAAAAACACGTAAAAAAAGCTTGTTCGAGTAAAAAGTTTTGTTTACAAAAGTATTTACAAAAATTTTTGCAAGCAAAATCTGTAAGGCCGAAAATGGGATTTTTTACAACTTCCATCAATCATTATGATTTTTCTATGAGGGCTAGTCAAACAATTCATTTTCAGTTAGTAGATACTGTTGTGCTTAACATTTATCAGAACAATGAATGGGTTTACATAATTTTTTCATAAAAAAATTACCATTGAATGGCAAATAATTGCTGTTTTCAAATTTTTATTTGCCTTTCTCTGGTCACGTGACACGCTGATGACGTCATTTTGCAAATTTTTTTCTTTCAAAATGATCCTCATACTATAAGTGAAAAAGGGTGAAAACTTGAGAGGACTAAGTTTAGTGATTCCAGAGATATTGAATAATGAGTGAATGCATTCAAAAACTCGTTTTACGGCTCTGGGAAAGTAGCTGTGAAAACTCTGGGACTGAAAGGGTTCACCAAGATAATCCAATTTTGAAACCTTTGAAATTTCAACGGATTTGTTCTTTATTTAAATCTGTCTATTTTTCTTACTAACAACACAGTCAGCGAAGCGTTATCGCCATCAGTGATGAAGAAGACAAAAAAGAGCAAATAGAAAAGACATCGTCAAAGAAGAAAATGATTACGTCCGTTGTCGAGGTTCAAATACAGTGCGATCCAGGGACTAAAGTTTGTGTGAATGTAAAAACGATTGTAGATAATAAAAAATGACTGTTTTTAAATATTTCCTATCAACTTCTTGTTTAATTCCTTTTTGCTCATTTTAAACTTTCAAATTGAGACCATTTTTGTGCGACTTAGAAGACTTTGAGTAATTTTTAATTCTTTGTTAGAGGCTATCACTTTCTATTTTTGACTTGTTACTTCAATTGAAAAAGAAAAGGAAGTAACGTCTTCTACCACCGAAACGCCCTTATTTTAGTTAAGCCGTAATAGACCTTAAGTCAGATCCTAAACCAATCCTTAAGAATTTTTTTTTTGCCTAAGAGATGTTGGCAAGCCGTTAAAACATCATTTTGGTGGGTGGAATGACGATTGAAAGTACTTTCGTTCTCAAAATTGGAAATTTTCACATGAAATAGAATACTTCGTTCATTTATAAGCACCCATTATGGAATTGTTTTTAAAGAACGAAGCATCATTCTGATGAAAAAAAGTCGTCACACCTTTTTAAACCACGCCCATTTTGGTTTGAAGCCAACCTTTTAGATTTGGAACTTGCTCAATTAGGAAAAAGAAAATTAAGTAAGGCCTCTCTACCACCGAAACACTCTTATTCTAGTTAAGCCACAATAGACCTTAAGCCAGAACCTAAACCGATCCTTAAGCAAGATTTTTTGCCTAAGATAGGTTGGTAAGCCACTACGCCGTTATCGTTATGGATGAAAAGACAATTCAAAGTACTTTATGAAATAACTCACATGCAACAGAATACTTCGTTCTTTATCAAGCACCCATTATGGAAATGTTTTTAAAGAACGAAGCATCATTCTAATAAAAAACTATTTTTTATCAAAGTAGCCACACTTTTTTAGACCAAAACCCATTTTTTAGCTACGAATACTTCGTTCTTTAAATGCACATGAATCGTAATGTTCTTAAAGAACAACCTTTTATCACCCGTTAAAACAACGAAAATCATTGATTTCGCAAAGCTTCTTAAATCAACGGAAACCGTTGTTTTAAGCGGCTTGGATGCTTCCATGCCGCTGCCGCTCACTTCATTACTGCTCCCACGGTCAAAATGGTAGCCCTTGCTGTGTGGCATTCCCGCGTTTTCTTGGATCCTTCTGTTAGTTTTTTCACGTTTGACTCTTTTTTTGAACCCTGGATTAAATGGATTCCCAATCTGGAAATCAAGGTATTTATGAAATTTGCAATTTTTAGATATTTTTTTTGCCAGAATAAGCTTTAAAATCCCCTGATTGCTTACAGATGTACAGTACTACTACTACCGTGAGATTGGGTAACTTGCTTGCATCAGTGGAGGCTAACATGCATAACCCTCAAATGAAAGACCTGGCTGGTCATTAAAATACAAAGTTAAATCAAAACAAAAATGGTAGAGTAGAGCTGTGAGCGGAGCTGTGTAATTGTATTTTAATGACCAGCCAGGTCATTCATTTGAGGGCTATGCATGTTAGCCTCCAATGATGCAAGTTACCCAATCTCACGGTAGTACTACTAGTGACTACTAGCACTACTCTAGTACTAGCAACTAGCCCAGCGATTCCAGCGATAGGGCTGCAGTAGTCTGGAGATCCATACTCTATTCAAACTTACACTGCATAAGCAAAAATCGGTCGGTCGGTCGGTCGGTCGGTCGGTCGGTCGGTCGGTCGGTCGGTCGGTCGGTCGGACGGACGGTCGGACGACCCTAGGTGCGGCCCGCCCACTTTTTCGCCGGTAGAATCATTGTAGGATTTAAAAAATTTGAAGGATGTAGCATCAAATAGTCCTTTTGCTGGTGGAATTACTTATTCAATAGACCGTCGCAATCGCCAAAAGGACTATTTTAAAAAGGGGAAAAACCTATGGTTGGAGGACCCTGCCGACGCACCGGACTGTCCGGTGTATTTGTCCGGTGGCAAAAGGTATCATTTCGCTACACCGGATGCAATAAGTCCGGTGTCAGTCTGGTGTTGCATACAGGGAATTTTAGACGCCGGACATTTACGAAACAAAAAATTAGGAAACACCGGACGTACCGGACTGGTCATGTCCGGTGTTTTGATTGTCCAGTGGAAAAAATATCCTTCTCCGACACCAGACATCCGACTTCCTTAAGTCCGGTGTAGAGATTTCCGGTGGTAAAAAAATTCTCATTTTACACCGGACTTTCGCGTGTCCGGTGTTCGTTAAGTCCGGTGTGTCGGATCACTACCCCCTACCCTAGAGTTACCCCCCAACCGTAGGACCCTGACGGTTGGGGGGTAACTCTAGGGTAGGGGGTAGTGATCCCCTTCCGAACTATGGTTGCAGGAGGCTTTAAAGACCATTCTTGCAACGCATACTCTTAGGTGCCAAATAAACGGGGGGTTCGAATAAACGGGAGTGTTGGAAAATTTTCAAAATTTTATTAAAGGGGGGACCTAATTGTCGGGGGGGGGGTTGGAAATTGTACTTCTGAAAACCCGATAATAAGATAAATATAAGCTAAAATCAGGCTATTTAGAGCAAAATAAGGGATCTTCTCTTTGACAGCTGAAAATATTCTTAAAAATTAATAAACGGGGGGTCCTAATAAGGTCCGGGAGGGTTGGAAAATTTTCGAAAAATAAACAAGTGGGGGGGCCGTTTATTTGGCACCTAAGAGTAGGCAGTCACGGTTCCAAGACTACATACTGATATTCCTGCCCCTGTGTCAGCCAGGACTGTATCCAAGTGGTTGTTAATTAATAATTCTGCGTTAAAGTCCTCAGTGGAATCACTGTTATTGCTTATCCTGAAAAGATTAACATTGTAAACTGTGTTTTCATCTTCTTCTGGTGTTGATTCATTGGTCAGTTCGTTAACTGCTTTCTAATTGGTTGAATTGCGGCATACTTTTGCATAATGGCCGGTTTTATCACACTAACTACAAATAGACTTTCTAGCTGGACATTCTTTAGCATGCACTAGTATATCTTGCTTCTTTCCTTCAATACCACAAAGAAAACATGCCATTTGCTTGTTCTTATTTGAGGTCGTAGGTGCAGGCCTTCTATCAGGGTTCTTCCTTGAGTATTTTCCGTATACTTTGTTGATCTTGCCTTCACCACTGATCTCCGAGGCACTTTTGGCAGCACTTTCCAACCGCATGCCTTCTTTTCTTAGTGATGCAAGGTCCCATGAATTCTTTAACGCTTCCTCCCTGATCTCTTCATTTGATGTCCCAATAACTATTTGGTCTCTGATTGCGTTTGTCAGGGCTGTACAGTTTTCATTATCACATGAGAATTGACAGTGTTTTGCCTCTTTCTCAACTCGGTTGCAGAAAGCTATAAAAGTTTCTTCCTTCTCTTGACATAAGGACCGAAATTGGAAGTTTTTCAAGGCAAGGTCAGGTTTTCAGTTGATTTGTAATACAACTGCATTGTCTCCTTGAATTGTTGCCAAGTGGCTTCTTTCCTGGGTTTTTCAATTGGTAGTGCCATTGTCCAATCGCTAACAAGCCGACGTGATGAGTATATACCCAAAAATTTGGCAACCTGTATTATGTTAATTGACCCTGACTCTCAAAAAACAAATGAAAGAAAGTATATTAGGTATAGATCCCTTTCTCTGACTTTTCTGGAAAACATCCTATTCTAATAAATATTTTTGTTACTTTTCTTATTTATCTAGCATAATTGTTTATCCATGGAATGAAAACTTTGCTTACAACCATGTGCACAAAATGACTGATTTCTTGACTGACTGACATACTTGTTACCTGACAGAATAACTACCTGACTGTCACATTACCTTACTCAACTATAAATGACTAAATTCACTGTGTAAGTTTTAGATTTTCAGCATGTCTCTTATAAATGGATTCTTAAATTTAAAAGTAATTTATTTGCTTTCCTGCTGAAAAAAACATCTTTCTTTAGGCCCCGATGCATCTGCAAATTTTATGAATGCCAAAAAGAAGGCCAAGGTAAAAAAATTGGTTTGATTCTCTGATATCTTTTTGGTAAACGATTACTTATATAATAACTCATGTTCTCTCTTAAAAGTTTCTATTTAAATAAGAGTGCGATCGTATGCTTACTCATCAATTTTAAAGTACAAGTTTTTGGTACTGAATTGAAACGGATGTGGAGCAAGATTGGTCAGAAAAAACATATCTTGCTTATAATCAGCATAATATAACAATAGGGAGACACTGTCCTGATATGAAATATATGTCTCATATGAAAAGGGAACACTTATGCAAACATAAAACCTTTAATTGAAATTTAGTGCATAGTACTAAAAGAAATATTATTTTCGAAATCTAGATGTTATAACTCGTGAAAAGTATAATAATTATATTGAAGTATTTATATGAAAACATTTTACAAGGTAGTGAGTGGTCAAGATGTCACTCATATAAAGTCCTTGTATTATTTTTTCATAGTCTTGTCAACACTGTGATGCTCCACTGAACATCGATACATGCCAAAATTGCGGGAAAAAGCAAAACAAGGTTTGTGTGATTTACCTTTGAAGATCTCAATTATTCAATCATTTTAATACCCCCTACATTTTCTGGGCTAGGGTTCAGAGGATGGACAGACAGTTAGGCCCATCTTAAATGGAATTTTTAGCACACAAGATCCTTGGATTTGAATTGATTTAAGTTAGATTATCGTGTGTGATTGGACTTTTACCTATATAAATGCCTCTCTTTATGAAAACTATGAATTTTTGTCCCCTTGGGTTTGTATAATATTCAACAGTGTCCTACCACATCTAAATAAGATACCAATTTTCGAATGGATACGTAAAAGTAGCGATGTGATTTTTATCCCTCAATTTCTTATTCCTGATATGATATGGATAAGGGTTGACACCATAACTTGCGTATTAATGGCAAAAGACATGGTGCTTTTTTATGATTTATAGAAATCCTACTAAATTTAAATCAAAAGAAAAGATTGAGCAATTTTTATCATATTTATCCCTAGGATTAGATTTTTATAGTAGAACTTATGACAATTTTGTGATATCAGGTGATTTTAACTTAGAACCCGAAAATGAATTAATTAAAAACTTTATGAATGCACATGACCTTTACAATCTGGTCAAAGAAAAAACCTGTTTTAAGTCAGAAGCTGGCACCTGCATTGACTTGATTTTAACAAACAGGAAGCATTCCTTTCAATTCACTGGTGCTCTAGAAACGGGTTTAAGTGATTATCACCTGCTAGTTCATACCATGATGAAATCTACATATGTTAAGTTACCACCTGTAATTAAAAGGTATAGGGATTACAAAGATTTTAATTCAGTTATTTTCTTAAATGAGCTAAATAGTATACTTAAAGACAGAAACATCATAGATTATAATATTTTTGAACGAATATTTGTAAATTTATTAAACGAGCATGCACCATTAAAGACAAGGTTAATCCGTGCTAATAATAAGCAACATGTCACCAAAGAACTCAGGAAAGCTATTATGCTCCGATCGAAACTTAAAAATATAGCAAATAAATCCAAGAATCCTGAAGATGTTGCTCGTTATAAGCGTCAGAGAAACCTTGTCGTCAATATGAATAGGAAAGAAAAGAAATCTTTCTTCAGCAAAAATGACCCAAAACAATCTCCCAAAGGATTTTGGGACACTTTCAAGCCATTCTTTTCGAACAAGGTCATTAATGCTGATGAGAGAATCCAGCTCATTGAAAATGGAAGCATAATATCTAGAAATAGAGATATTGCTGAAACTTTCAATGAGCACTATCACACTGTTACTGATCGATTAGACGTTCCTCGATGGAATTCTGTTAATGGTGAAATCTCAGATGATATCAATACGGCCATAGAAAAATTCTCTGACCATCCGAGTATTTTGAAAATTCTTGAAAACAGGCAAGGTGTTGATAAAATTGAGCTTTCACCTGTAACAAATTCCGAAACACTCAAGGTAAGGTAATAAAAAACCTGAACGATTCTAAATCAGTCAGTGGTGATATTCCTACCAAAATTATAAAGTTAGCCAAGTTTGTATGTGCTCCTACTTTGACAGCGTGTTTCAACCACAGCCTTACATCTCAAAATTTTCCTGATAGCTTGAAGCAGGCTGATATAATCCCAGTCCATAAAAAGAATAGTAAGCACGACAAGGACAATTACAGACCGGTCAGTTTGCTCCCCTCCTCAGCTAAAATCTTTGAAAAACTTATCTCAAATCAGCTTAATATATTTTTTGAGTCTTTTTTCTCCACAAGACTATGCGGTTTTCGCAAAGAGTATAGCACACAAAGTGCTTTACTAAACATGTTGCGAAAATGGCAGTCAACTCTCTCTACTTCGGGTAAAATAGGAGCTATACTGATGGATCTGTCAAAGGCCTTTGATTGCTTACCCCATGATCTTCTGATCGCCAAACTTCATGCATATGGATTGGATTGTAGAAGTCTCGCCTTCATACACAGCTATCTTTCAAAAAGGAAACACAGGGTCAGGGTGGGATCATCTTACAGTAACTGGCTACCTTTGCTATTTGGAGTGCCTCAGGGATCCATTTTGGGTCCAATTCTGTTTAATGTTTTTATAAATGATTTGTTTTACTTTGTAAATGAAGATGACCTCTGTAACTTTGCCGATGATAATACTCTCCATAAATTTGCTTCTTGCTTGGAGGAAGTCATTGAAGCTTTGAATATAGACATGCATATTATTCTATCCTGGTTTGAAGATAATTCCCTCGTAGCAAATCCGGAGAAGTTTCAGATGTTATTTCCAGGTACAAAGAATGCAAATATAGCTCTTGATTTAGGAAATTTTTCACTAAAATCTTCAGAGTGTGTTAAACTTCTTGGTTTAGCCATAGATAGTGCCTTATCCTTTTATCCGCATATTCAGGATCTATGTAACAAGGCCTCACAGAAAACAAAAACTACACTCAGGTTTAGATCGTACCTGAGCCAAGAACAAGCGGACTTTATATTTAATAGTTTTATTTTATCTTATTTTAAATATTGCCCTTTAATATGGATGTTTTGTAGTAAGATGGCTCACAATCTTTTGACCGAAGCTCATTGCAGGGCCCTTAGGGCAAAAGAAATCTGTCCATCTTGATTATGACGAGCTACTGGTCAAAGCAGATTGTGCGTCTATTCACACTCAAAATCTCCAACTTATGTTAGTGGAAGTTTATAAGAGCGTAAATAAAATCGGAAATAAACTAGGCTGGGATCAGTTTGAAATTATCCAGCGTAAATCAGGGAGTGATGTTGAGGATGAGGATTCCCAACATCCCCCAACATCCAGAAGAGGCGCTCAAATCAAACTTCCGCTACCAAAAAATGCAGTTTGCTTGAATTCCTTCAACTATCGGGCAGGACAGGCTTGGAATAGATTGCCCAATGAGATCAAAACATCAGACTCAGTTGAGTGCTTCAAAACCAAAATTTTGAAAACAAAAATTTATTGTTCTTGCAAACTGTGTTCAATCTTTTAATGATTTTTAAAATTTTAACTTTTACAAGATTATTTACTATTTAGTAAATATTTGATCGTCATGTTGGTGTTAATTAGTCTTTGTACTATTTTTTTTGACCAACGTTAAACAAAGAATAAATAAAAAAATAAATAAAATATCACAAGCAGCTCCAAACACGGTTGCCAAAATTTTTCATTAAAATGCTCCTCACTAAACTAAAGATGTGATATGAGCATGATGATGATGATGATGATGATGATGATGATGATGATGATGATGATGATGATGATGATGTTATCGAGAAGAGAAATGTCTCTTCAAAACCTTTCTTCATAAATCATCAAGAAACAAGAACAATCGTAAATATTCTTCATTTTTTCGCTACCCATGCGTTCTTTTCTAATGCTTCTAATCAAGAAATAACTAAGAAAACTTCAATTTCCAGAAACATCCCTTTGTCACGGACCCGTAAGACCCCTACCTCGGTGGAAAGATAGGCCGAAAAATCGTCCCGGGGGAGAAAATAACCTTTCAATTTCAACCCTACTGGAAATTATTCTATGATTTTATCCCCATTGGAAATTGAATGGGAAAAATTGCACTCCAAAACCATCCCCACTGGAATTTTTGACCATGAAACATTAGATTTTCTTCATCGGGATTTCGATATAAACTTTTATCCCTACTGAGAGAAAAAGCTCCACCGGGGCGCTGAGGCGGGGGTGTAATAAAAAAACTTTAGTCAAGGCAGCAGACATTTTTGAAATTTTTGTGCATACTATGCTAAATAAATGCATTAGACTGTAATAAAAAAGAAAAGTAATAATATTAAAGTCAAAAAAGCATTACTGTAAAGGACTTAGAGAACAAATTGCTTTTCCAATGTAGAGGATCTTATCTTTTAATCTGGCTTTCGGCTTAGATCTTAACCCTCTTAAAGCAAGTCCAAAACATATTTTGCGTGACGCGCACCGCTTCCCACAGTTTTTACAAAGCCATGTATTGGTAAAAATTCTTGATAAGATCTGAAAAGATCGTTAAAGATCTTTAAAGATCTTTAACAAGTAAGAATCTTAAGAGATCTTTGTAAGATCTTACAAAGATTCTTATGCAATCTTGAAAATTTCTTATTACAAAAAGATCTTTAAAGATCGTGTCAAGAAATTGTTAAGAATTGTCAAGATTCTTCGCACACATTCATAGTAAGAAAATTTAGGTTTCTTATTAAGTTCTTAAGAAGAATCTTATGAAATCTTATGAAATCTTGCAACCATAAAATAGTTTAAGATTCTTAGCGTTTCTTATCAAGTTCTTATAAAGAAACTTTCCAAATCTTAATTGACAAATATGCAAAGAAACTTTAAGATTCTTAGCGTTTCTTATCAAGTTCTTATAAAGAGACTTTCCAAATCTTAATTGACAAATGTGCAAAGAAACTTTAACATTCTTAGCGTTTCTTATCAAGTTCTTATAAAGAAACTTTCCAAATCTTAATTGACAAATATGCAAAGAAAGATTCTTAGTGTTTCTTATAAAGTTTGGGTTAAGAATCTTGTTGAATAAACACAATAACACGTAAATTTGTGGTTATGATAAAATCTTCGATTTTGACTTTTTTAAAGAATTTGAATATCAAATTTACATAACACCATACAAATAGGGTATATAGGGTAAAATTATTATTCTACAAAATATTTAGATTTCATATTTCTACAGACATCTGTAGAATTACGGCAAATTAGTAGATTGCTACACAACAGAGTCTATATTGTATACACCATAATGAGTAATTTAGCGCTGACAAGTAAGGGCGAAGAATACAATGAGGTCGAGTCACTTAACGGTCGGGGCTGTGGATGGCGTAATACCGGATAAATAGCGATCTAGACAGTTAGCCTAACTCGTCAGTTAGACTGTTTACTCGTCACTACAAAAGTTCTTGGGTCAGGGGTTTGGAGCTCACCGACGCTAGTCACCAAGGATAGTTGTCCTAAGATTCGGTAAGAATATTGAATCGATGTAACGCTGATCAAAACTATCTCGCGTGGTTAAGTTAAAGATTTCATCCAAGTATAGTTGTTCTAAGATTCGGTAAGAATCTTGAATCGCTGTAACAGACAAGAATCTTATTAGCATCTTACAAAAGAATCTTATCAGATCTTTAAAGATCTTAAAGGATCTTGGCACGTTCGTAGTAAGAAACTGAACAAGATCTTATCAAGAACTTATCAAGAATTTTTACCAGGGTAAGTTTTAAAGAAGAGTATTAACGAGGGGATTTCGAAAAGTGGTGGTTCAAAAATTTTAATATACCCTATCTCGAAATATCGGCTAAAAACTGATATTGACGTTGTAAAATACGTCGAAAAAACTCGTTACAAAGACGGCCTTATCATAAAAAAACATCGATAACTCCAATTATTTCAATGTTATGAACTATAAAATTTACCCGACTATGCAAATCAACAATTCTGAACAATTTAATAAAAAAAATTCAAAACTTTCTTCAGAATAGAAAATCTGCGTCACTTGTCAAATTTTGATGTCAATCGCAATAATAGAATTGAAGTTATTGCCCTTTTTGGAAAATGACGTTAATGGAACCGTTTTTGTGACGTGTTTTTTCGCCGTATGTTACAACTTAAATATCAATTTTTAGCCGATATTTCGAGATAGGATTAATTTAGATTTTTGGCCCAGAACTTTCGAGATCCCCTCGTTAATAAACTCCTTTAAAGCTATACACCCACCTGAGCTTTAGGATTTTGTGTCCTCGCTGAGCCGCCAAAGTCCTAAAAGGTTAATGACACGAAATATTAATAATTGTGTTATATTGATTTCATTCTCCGTCTTAGGGTCTGAAGCACAACAAAATGGCTTTTTAGCAACAACAAAAGGCGTCGCAGTTGTAGCTGGAATGGGCGGCACAATTGTTGTCATGGGTGCCCTTGTTGTGAAAAAAGATATTTTGGTCTGCCGCCCCTAAATCATTTAAATAGTAGCTTTATTAAAATAAAATATAATAAAATGCTTCTTCAAAGCATTACAGCACTTATCAGTATGTATAGATCTAACGAATTTTTTTATGTCGTAAGCACGAGTCGAGTGTGAGATGTTCAATTCGTGAACTCCATTGATAATGTGTAGAAGCGTGGTATAGAGAACCTGGATCTGGCATTTTCATGCAGTGTAAACTGACGATGACAATTTTCATACTTGGAATAGTTTTGTTTCTTTGCTAAACATTACGTCACATTTTAAGCAGCTACACAAGTAGAAATCTTTTACTATCTTTGAACTAACGAAAGCATCCACCGAGGAGATTTTTTCAAATAACTGTTGCCAAGGTCTATTTTGGCTGGAAATACAGTGCTGTTTACCAAAGAATTCAAAAAGTACTGCTCCTGGAAATACTAAGCTGTTTCTGGTTAATCTTTGGAAACTAGAGAAATTTTTCCGCTCTTGCTGGAAAATCATAGCTGTTCACCAAAGTTTCTGCGACTGTCTTTTCGAACAAGAAATAAAAAGCTGTTTACATTCGCCAGCTGAAAATTCATAGCTGTTTAACTAGTTTCATAAGATGCAGGGGTGTGTATTTCTTGAGCTGTTTCCTAAGCCCAAAAGTATTTTCCAGCTAAATTTTTGTTTATTTACCATTATGACGTCAGACACTGTTTCATTTTTGTGATTGCGCAATTAGCTGGAAACGAAGAGCTGTTTTCTTCGCAATATAAAATCCAGCTGGCAAATGTAAACAGCTATTTCTAAGGGAAAACGACTGATACCGTTTTTTATGAGGTGTTTACAGACATCTCTGTATTTTTTATAATGTTAAGAGCTGTTTTGTATGACTTTGTATGTTTCCATACAAAGTCATTATTTCCAGCTGGAAATGAAGAGCTGTTTCCAGAAAAATAATAAAACAGCATTTTCTGAAAAAAACTCCTGGCTGGCAAAGTTAAGCTTCTGAACTAAGAATTGCTAATTTATTAAGACATCTATTTTTGCAATAGATTATCATTCTTTAAGCCTTTAAAGAGATTTATGAGATAACAAGACTACACATTTTTAATGCAGTATGTAATTTTCTCAGCATGTCTTACTGGTGTGATATCAAATAATGTACACGTTTTTTTTTTTATAAGAACAAACTATATAAGAACATAAGGCTTCGAGGCCCAAAAATTTAAGAACATTCTAAGAACATTTTAAGGCTTTGGAGACTTAAAAACATGCATTTTCTTAAGAAATTACATCAAAATGCTCAAAAAATACTGAAAATAAGAACATTTTAAGAACATTTTTTGGCTTCAAATCCAAAAAACTAAGAACATCCGAAGGCTTCGAAAATTTTTGACGTTCTTATAAAAAAAAATACGTGTACTATTTTCAACAGAGACTCTCAGCAGAAACCCTTTCTTAGAAACATGTATTATTAATAATATTTGAATCTATGAAATATACCATTGTAAAATAGTATAAATTGAAAAAGTCTTTGCTATCATGAAAAAATGTTTTACCTCAATGTTTTACCACAGTATGAAACCGCCTTCGCGTATACATCCAATAACAAACCCTTTTTTAGCATAACTCTCAGCAGTATCTCTTTCCAAGAATTATAATTAAAATAAATATCAAAGTTGTAGTCAATTTTGATTCTAAATAAGTTGTTTAAAGTGGATGTAAGATATTACTAAAAATCAATTTTACGGGTGGTAGTACGATACTTTCTGGCATCCGTAATTGTTTTTGAGGAACTCATTCAAAAATCTTGAAAAAATAGATCTTGAAAAGAGCTTTCCAACGAACCTAAATATGACCTACTTTGCACTCTCCAGAGCTGCGATAATTTCATTTGAAGTTGGCACTTCTGAACGAAAACAAGCGATTTTTTCGATGCCGTATAGAAAGAGAAAAGGTCCGGAACTTTACTATTACCTAAAATATACAAGTTTAGCGGGAAAAGTTCTCGGCGTTTATAAATTTTTCATTTTTAAAGAGTAAATGCAAGAAATTTTATGCCAGGGCTGTACATATTTTCAGTCTCATTTACCGGGTGAGAATTCCCCTGCACGGAAAACTGGGATATCTCAATTCTGCAAGTTGTGTAAATAGTATTTATTTTCACATTTACCAATATGCAAGTATCATTTCTTAGAAATATCAGATTTCTTTTGTAGTAAATTTGAAATATACACATTTTCATTCATATTTTTATTCAAATTTCCTCAAAGTAAATGCCAAATTTAAGTACAAAAATAAATGCGACAGAAATTTCACATTCAAATATTTTTTGATCTTTCTCAAAAGGATTTCTGTAGCTTACAGAAAACCAAACCCCAGTTTTTAATGCAGTGTTTTTAGGTGGTTGGGGTAGTGTAAAATGAAGAAGGCAAATGCAAATGGAAATTGAGGAAGGTAAATGTATTCCTTTTTAATGGGAGGGGCGTATTAGAAATTGACACTTCCATCCAGTTGGGATATCAATTTAAACTAAAATTTCAGTCTAGAATGAAATTTCTTGGTATTTTTCTCAACAGTGCCATTTTAAAATCTTTTTCCAGTGGGTAGGGGTTCTCAATGGTTCTGTGAGGCGTAGGTGTAACTGTAAGTCATTTTTAGCACCGCAGTAGTGGAAAGGACAAAATATCGTGACATTATTTAGCAATAGACGATATCGGCTTAACCGAATTCTCCCCGAATGATTACCCATGATGCATTGCGCAAAAAAATTCACGGACAATAACCCTAACCCTAACAATGCATCATGGGTAATCATTTGGGGAGAATTCGGAAAGCCGATATCGTCTATTACTTTTTTCGCTACAATATTATTGCCTACTTCTTGGCTCGCTGTTTTGTTAAAAAATAGAAAAGACCTTTAGATCTATAAAAGATTTTATCACAGTTGAACATCAACAAGACCCTCCTTTTCTTCACGTGATCTGATATACTTAGTTTTTACGTTTCCTACTTTAGATTATTTTCCAGGAGATGTTTTTTGAGGTATAATAATTGCATTTATTCTTTTCATATAAAAATTGATTTCAATTGTTATTATCAAAACACTTAGACATTCTCTTTTATCATCCCAAACCTTGACAATTTGAAATAAAATCTTAGTAATACTTAATATCATACCCTGGCAGGAGCTTTAAATTTCATTTGATGACAAATTTGAACGAGGGAAAGAAACAAGAAAGCACTAAAGAAACTGCTTCGAAGTTTGTTTTCAAATATGGAGTTTTCTAAATTTTTTATTTTCATCATATTAGCTATACCGGTTTGCATACAATCGGGTAAGTTCATTTCACTGATAAATATTTCATATTTCATGGTCTATGTGGGACTATGTGGTATCTAGAAGTTTTTCACATTTCGTTAAGTTACGTAATTTCCGCCATTATGGAGTGTAAAACATTCGATTTCGTAAAGGCGATCCCTTATGCAATTCGAACGTTTTACTCCATAATGGCGGAAATTACTTAACTTAGCGAAATGTGCAAGACCTCTATACTCGTCATTAAAAGTTGAATGGTTTAAGTATGAATGTAATCTTTTATTAAAGCTTTTGCAATGCTCATAACGCCGGGGTATTAGTCTCGCGAGGTGACGGGTATGTTCGAGCCGAAAATTGAAAATCAACCCATTAAGAGACAAAATTTTGATAATTTTGGGACCCATACTGGAGAGACTTTTTCCAAAATTTTGGTCGATTGCCCCCAAAATTTGGTTGTTTGTCGAAATTTCTGGAAATTGCTGGGACCCTTTCAGAGAGTAACTTATGAATTTTACCCCTTTGAGAGACTTTTGAGGTATCAAAAAGGGTACCTTTATGGCTGGCAAATACCCGGCACCCATTTTGCCTAAGTACCCCCCCCCCCGGGTCATAACGTCATTATTTGTAAATCCTCCCACAAAATTCTTTAAAATCAAGAGCTGGCAAAGCTTTCTTGATGAAGTTCTAAATTCTACTTCCACGATTTGTTGGGATTATGAGCCAACTGAGAACCGTTTATTTTAGATATCCAATTTTTTCAGTGTATCAAACAATCGAACTACCTAGCTGGCACAAAACTTTCTTTCAACGTTATATCGAAGTTATGAACGTTAGATGAACGTTAAAACGTTGTGGGTGGTTTGCTGGGTACATGTTCCTAATCAGATAGCTCAGTAATTTCGTACAATTTATTAAGGTTTGTAACACATTATTTTATTTTAATTTTAATAGCCAACGATTGCGATCTAGACTTATCATTTGTTGTCACTGCATGTCCATTTGACGGAAATAGTAATTTCAACGAATCAGTTGATTTTATCAAGACGGTAATAGACAACTTCGTCATTGGCCCCAATCGTACTCGAGTGTCCATTATCACCGCATGTTATTCTTCAAGGCGACTGGATTTTGGTTTTAATGAAAGTCTCAGTTACTACCTCTACGACCTCAACTGGTATCTTAATAACATGAAGAAGCCCAAGGAAAGTAAGTAACACTGACTTTAAAGTAAGTAGAAAGAGCGCCAATTAACAGGATATCGAAGGGCTCCTCTTTTTATAGTGATCTACCAGAACCAGACCCGGAAGGAGATTTGGGAGGCTGAAGCTCCCTCTCCCACTTTTGAGCAGACGAGATTCTTTTTCTCAAATCCCTATCGACTTTTATATCATTTTGAACCATTAACCCCTCCACTTTTACGGTTGTTCCGCCAGGCTTGAGAACGTAGGGAAGGGTGCTACGAACTCACTTCCCAGTCCATATACCCTTGCTCATTCTCCTAATTTTGTAGTTTGATTTTACAGTAGGCTACGACTTAAAACAACGTTTTGTGTCTAAAAGTGAAAGTGGTTCTGAGCTATTACCTTTTGACAGGGGTTGGTAAACACACCTGAGCACAAATATACGGCATCCATCGTTAAAGATTAATCTAATCTTCCGTTTTAATATTGAAGGTTATGTCCAGGCTACATATCTTGATTACGCGTTAAACTTTGCAAGAGAGGTCTTCACTCCAGGCTACGGGGAGAGAACCAACAAATCTAATGTAAGTGTATCCTAAACGTGTTTCCCGGGGACAGAGAAGACTATAGAGTTACAGAAAAACAAGGGTTATATTTCATTCATTTTCGACCGAGCTGTCAGTAAAATTTCAATTATGTTTATAACTTTTGATCGATTTCAATTAGATTACAAAAATATTCCTCAGTACACTCTTCTCGAGATGCATTGCAGGCCTCTTTTTTAAATATCGTTAGTAGGGTAACTCGACATCATTTGATACGTAATTATATCGTTTGTGAACGTTTGCGCTTCTGTTTTAAGATTGATAAACTGCCTCTTGAGAATACATTAACGTCAATGTAGATTTAATGCCAATAACTATTCCGTTTGAAAACGAGGCCTGCAATGCTTTTTATACATCTCGAGAAGAGTGTATTAGATATAACTAGTACAATATAGTTTCAGTATGTTGAAAAATATTCATTAGTGACGTAATACTTCATTTTAGGTGCTGGTTGTGCTTCTTGACAGAGGGCATAATGGCATCAGTTTTTTCAAAAATTCAGCAAAATCACTTCATAATAATGTGACAGACTTAAAAGTCTTTGCGGTTGGAATCGGAAATGATACGGCTATCGACAACTTAAACATCATTGCTAATAACAAATCATCAAACGTCTTCCATGAAGTGGATTTAAGTCTCAATTCCACTGCAAAATATGTTAGCTTTATGGCTTGCAGTGGTATGTACATCTTTATCTTTTTGATCTGTATTTGGACTGCTTCTGAAAAAAATTAAACGCATCCCCAAAATAGTTTTTGTTATAGGGGATGCGAATCGGCCTCGAAAACCACGTCCAGTTTTTGTAAGATAATCCTTGTTATTCATCTTTGTTGTCATTTTATTGAGGGCGTTGTTGTCACTTTTAACAAAAAAGCAAAATTACAAGCTTGTACACCAAAATATCCTTCCTCTATATTGTAATTTTCCTAGTGTACGTGGTTTTTTCGAGATCCTATCGCATCCCCTATACCGAAAACTTTTTCGGGTATGCATACAGCGTAGGGGCGACGTCCATATTCAAAGTCGCCACGAGTAACGGAAAAAGACCGTTACTTTCAAAATATACCTACCCACCTCCTTAATGGTCTTCATGATTTGACCAAATTTTTACCGAAGCTTCCATTCCCGCTAAAATCAAAACAAACGGCCTGCTACAAAGGTCGCCGCTTTTGGAGGTTTACAACGGCCGAATTCCATCACAACTTTTAAACGGCCTTTGTTTTTAAAACTCCCGAGGCAAGAATTTTATACTCTGAAACCACCCCTAAATTGCTCAGGAAAAGTATTTTGGATAGCGTGGCTAAAGGAAAAAGCGAAGGAGTGGTGTGGCGACTTTGAATGTGGACGCTGCCCTATTCAGAAAAAATTTATAATAGTTTCACCCGACGCCTCACACTTCCTCTGTATAATCCCAAAATAACTCTTTCCTTAAGGAGTGGGAACAGAAGAAGTTCTTTCTCACGTTGGTGCAATGCAACATGCACCTCCCCACCAACCTTAAACATTTTCTCATGTCGCCACAAAGCAAAGAAGATTTGAATCAATTTTGCTCCATTGTCCCAGGGACAAAATCAAAGACACGTTCTTTTGGGTTTTGCGAAAAAAAGAAACCATGGTACACGCAATATCAATTTTTTTGTGTTGATAGGGAGCATATTGCATTGCATCAACGCGAAGAAACCTCTCGCGTCCCCTTTATGTTCAAAATTTCATTTTCATTACAACGTTAGCTATCGGGAAGGCTTAATCTTGAGAAATAATTATTTGAAGTTCAGCTTCATGATTCAGGGCTTTATCAAAAGGATGGATGTGTTCAAAATATTTCGGTGATATCCTTTACCCTAGTAGTAAATAAAGCTGGTCCGCAAAGCAGTGCGATGGATTTCAGCTATTTTGGAAGGAAAACTACAATCAGGGTCATAATATATTGGCACTTTTGGCTAATTTACAATTTTTCGAAAATTGAAGTTCGAGCGAGAATGTCAATTTTTAGGCCTTCAACTTGATTTCATCAAGTATTTCGATCTGGGAGGGATTTATGGGTTTCTAGGCTATATTTCAAGCCCTACTAGACCATTTTTGAACTTTTGGATCCTCACATCCTAAGGTCCTAAGTCTTAAGTCTAGCGTTAAAACTCAGAGTTAAAACTCTACCCTTCGAACCTACTTTAGAGCACTTACAAATCGATTGTGGTTTCAAAACACCCCGGTGAATTTCCCTTTTGTGCCAAATATTTTGTCCCTGATTGTAGCTATGGATGGAATTTCTTTCATAACAAAGTATGATGTATCTTTAGTTTATGCTGGTTTTTCTCTCTGAATCTTTTTTTAGCTTTCAGTCCACTCCACTGAACTCAGCATCACCAGATACTATCAGAAAGTAAATTTCAGCCAGAAGTAGACTCTCGTGTAATCTATGTTAGGCCCAGCGGAATCTGGGAGGCTGCAAAGACTTAAGTCCCCCTCCTTCTGAGCAAAGTACATTTATTTCTCAATTTTCCATTGCAAAAATTATCTTATTTAAGCCTTCTTCCCTCTCACTTTTACAGTTCTTGCGCCTTCTTGTTTGTTAACATTGAGTGGAATATTTCGATTCGGTTAAACAGCAGTGTTTGAGACACTTGATTTTCATAGAAAAACAGCCTAAAAAAGGCATTTTTAACCATCAAATGAGGGGATAAGATCAAAGTTTTTTCCCGTCGCCCTCGGTGAAAATGTCGATCTTTTATGATTAGAGAGGAATATACTTAGCTTCTATTTTTTGTCTAAACAAGGTAGTTCTTGTGAAAGCTCATTTTAGCCTCATTTTAGCAACTGACCTACCTCTTCTCAGGAAAAAGGCTTAAATTTTTTTTTGAATGAAGCCTTTTTCTGCAGCATTTTGATTATCGCTAGCGATTTTAGATTTTCGTATAACTTTTTTCAGGGGATATGCTTTGGATTCGCATCAATATATTTAGCCTAAGACATGATATTTTTGGTAATTCTTACCCCCTGGATTAGTACCAATAACTAATATAAGATTCAACAATAGAGTGTAGAAAACGTACGCACTCCTCCAAAAGCGCCTCTATAGATATACCTATTTGAAATGTGCTGTCTCCTTAAGTAAGTAGGTAAGTAAAAACAATGAAAAGTCATGTTGGTGACCTTGGCCTTGGACCGCTAGTTTACTATTCATTCTCATTACAGATTTCCTTCCATTTGGTAAAGAATTTGGAGATGATTATGGAAATGCAGGTGATGATGTCGCAACATGTTTTTCTTCTTCCTTCTCTCAAGAATTTCCTCTTTTCTTTACGAAGAATCACTCAAAAGTTTGTGTAAGTCAACAATTATTTCAAAATTTAAGGTTAATACTAAAATAATACTCTGCGTGGTTTACTTCGATATTCACCTTGCAGGCCCGGCAGAAGCGGGGAGACTGGGGAGGCTTCCCTACTTTTGAGCAAACTGCACGATTTTTCATTAATTCCTAGCGAAATTCAACTTATTTCAGCCTTCAGCCTCCCCACCGTTCCGCCGGGCTTGCTTTGATAGCACGTATTTAGTACCCCATTTATTCACTCAGCGCTCATCGATCACCTTGAATGTCTGATGGACAGGTGGATATGTAGTAGTAGTGTTTATTTATTTCTCTTAACAAGACTAGCGACCACACTCATAGAAAAAAATCTAAACTAAGGAGGTAGTAGCAAAATTGTTAAGTTACAAGAAATAAATCTACAGAAATCTTTTATAAAAATAAGTACCTATGTTAATGTAAGATATAGATGAATCTACGGCTAGAGTAGGTAATTTGATACAAATAATTAGAACTATTGCGACAGGTAATATAATTTAATCAAGTCCTTAAGACGATCCAATTCTAAGGTTGACATATCATCAAAGGTCAAGAATTTCTGAAGTTCATTCCAAGATAAAATGGATTGATATAGTACTGAGTAATTGCCATAAGTTACTGTGGAGACCTCGGGAAGTTAAAACAGACCAGATTTACCTCGCGGTATGACTTCACGACGCTCAACATCATCAAGACGAGTCAAAATGAAGTGTTCTTGCAGAGGAGGTGGTAACATTTGATTAAAGATTTAGTAAATAAAAATAATATTTAGGTATTTTACAAAGTCAAAACAGGTTAAAAGAGTATGCTCCAAGAAGAGAGGTGAGAGATGTGCTCGAAAATCGGAAAATATCATAACTTGGAGAGCTTGCTTTTGTAGTGTTAGAATTCGACGGGCGTGAACAGATTACTCTAGATCATAATCATTATTCGTGTTGGCAAGTACACGATACGTTCGATTAACAATTTCATTTTCATTTTTAGATAAGCAGTAATGGATATATTACAGTAGACAAACATGTAAGTAGAATTGCTGCTTCACTAACATCCGACTACACCGTCCTTGTGCCATTCAATCACGACATGAGAAGCCTTGGCAACGATACTTTTTTCCGAGCAACTAAAAATAAAACTATTTTGAAAATGATTGACGAAGACATTGCGCAGAAAAACTCCGGCGAATTTCGCTCAAAAGAGGCAATCGTAATAACTTTCAATAACTTACAATATTACGCCAATTCAAACCTTACATATAATTATCAAGCTGTCCTTGCTACAGACTATGATAAGGTGTACGCAATATTCCACTATGAAAAGATGGATACTCGTGGAAAAAATAATATTGGTTTCAATGAGCCAAATACAACCGACACATGTAACACAACATTGATATTTAATTTGAATGAGAACAATCTTACAACGTCTTCCAACATTGATAAACCTGGAAAATTTGTCTTTTTACTTGAAAGGTGCGTACCCATTGTTCTATTTGAAGACTTTGCTGCACCTACCACAGCACAAAAGTTTATATAAAAACATCCAAATGTCATTAAGTTTTCCATACTGCATTTGCTGATAAGAAAATATGTTAAAGTCGAATGAGAAAAGTACCTTAAAGCCCGGGGGTACCACCCTTGCCGACCGACGGGGGTGCTCCGCTGAGGTTTGAAAAATTGACCCTACGTTGGACTCGTTTTTTGAAAAATTTACCGAAATTTGCGGAAAAAGTGACCCTGTATGGGACTGAAATTCCAAAATGTTCTCAAAATTTGCTACTTTTCCCAAAGGTTTTCCAGAAAAGGCACCCTACGAGGGACTGATTTCTCAATTTTGGTGTTTTTGTGATCCTACCTGGGACTTGTGAAGGTGAAAAAGGTACCCTGAATAGCAGCGCATCCCCATTACCTAGTTTGTCCTAGTACCCCCGGGCCTTAAAGTGACATAAAGTACAGACGGCGAAACAAACTGTACGCAGCGAGATACAAAATCAAAACAAATCTTACATATCAAAACAAAAATCCAAAATAGAATACAGTGCCGTAGGAAGCATTTTCATATTGGGGGGGGCTGAAGTTTAGTGATACCGCGAGGGCCAACCATGGTTTGGCCCGAGGGGGGAAATTTTGAAAATTTGAGCTCTAGATTGCTTAAAAATACACTCAAAACATGCACATAAAAGACAATTATGACAAATTAAAAAAGAAAAACTTTGCATTTTGCAAAATAACCATTTTTGAAAAAATTATTGGGGGGGGGCATAGCCCCCCCTTGCCCCCCCAGTTTCTACGGCACTGGAATATGGCTGATTTTAATTGTTTCTATTGTTTTAATTGTTTTCTTTTAATGACACGTGGTTTTTTTGCAATGGTTACATTTACTACTTTTATGTCCGTTTAAAAAAAAAAATTGTTTTCTGTTTACTTTAGCCCTAAATGCTTATACTGTCCACATGGTTTCCGAACAGTAAATGCATCATGCCAAAAAGTCGACGAATTCATTATGTTTGCAAAGCGAAATGAAATCATATTCTTAGATGCTAAACTCGATGATGAGGCTGTTCCACCTAGTCAACCAATTCCCAATTTACAATATGCTGTTGCCATTGATTACGATTACGAGAGCAGGATGATATATTATTCAGACATCCAAGCGAACACTATTAGCCGTGTTGATATTTATGGAACTAACAACGTGATAGTTATGGCAAGTAAGTACGCACACGTATTTTGTAGCAAAAGTGTCAGCGTAATGATACTAATTACCTTAAGATTGGTTTCCACATGGTAGGTAAAAATAGTGCAAACTTAGGCCGAATGGACTTTAACTCTTCGTGCATCTTCCTATTTTTTATATGCGGATCTCGGATCTCAGGATTGGCAAGTGCTATGAACTTGAAATTTTCACAAGTGACAGTTATTGACAAATGAATACGATTTACAAACCTTCAGGTCAGCCACCTGTTTAGTTGGTATTTTACAGATCAGAATGTTACATTAGCTGCTCGAATGAATTAGCTAATTGGCGTCATATTTTTTGTTGAAATTGCATCCACTTGCCAAATTAAATCAGATTATACCGAAAAAATAGTTCCAGGGTGGTATTTGCTACTTCACAGACCGATCTGTAAAATACACACCCCCTTTTCCAGAACCCAGGAACTGCTGTAGCTTTTAACTTGAAATTTTCACAAGTAATATGTCTTGACCATCTAAGACAATGTGCAAAATTTCAGCCACCTGCGCAGTTGGTATTTTACAGACCAGTCAATATTTTACCTAAAATGCTCACCTTCTGCATAACTACTAGATCTCGATAACATTTTGAGAGCAAGTTTTTATTATTTTTATTAGAGAAATGTCGTTTCAGCAAAGTCTATAAAGACCTTCAAAGAAAACTCCAACGATGCACGGGAAAACCATCCCTCAAAATACGATTCAAGAATAGTGTAAAATAAGATCGGTTAGAGGCCCACTGTGAGCCTAGCTTGTAAATCTGTATAATAATAATTATTAATACCTACCACTTGTCCAAATTTCAAGTCAATAGGATTTTCCAATCTTGAGTTATAAAAATTTAAAATTTAGGACTAATTTAGGCAAAAAAGGCAAATTAGGACCGGTCTGTAAAATACACGCCTATATTAAAATATTCTCTGGGTCCCTCTGGGGTCCCTCTGTCTTCATCCTGGCTTGGGACAGGACATTACCCCAGTGGGCTATACAAGATGACAACAAACTCCAGGTAGACTAACAGGAGAAGAAAACAAAATAAATATCAAGAAAGGTGTAAACACTAGACACCAGGCAGGGGACATCCTCGCACATCCTGGTGAAAAATTTGTTTTATTTAAGTTAAAATTTGGCTTTAGTATTACAAATAATGAAAAAAAAGATATTGCGTTGTTACTAAAAGTAGTAACACGGGGTAACATGGGGTAACAGGGGGTAACATCAGGGTAACAGGGGGTAACACCTGGGTAAAAGGGGATAACACCAGGGTACAAGGGGGTAACACCAGGGTAAAAGGGGGAACACCAGGGTAAAAGGGAGAACACCAGGGTAACAGGGTACTCATTTAGGGACCTCACAACCTTCTGACTGGTGCCATTTTATATCCATCCACGTTATCCACATGACGTTCTGTATGATAAATATTTTTGGTGTTCTGTCATTTTAGGCATCATATTTTATGATTTTGTCAATATTTTTGTCAAAAATGTCAGCAGGGTGTCAGCATTTTCTCAAAACCCCACGTGCCTACAAAAAAGTCCGCTCTTCAAATTTTCAACCCCTCAGAGACACCATTTTCAACCTGTTACCCTGTTACTCGAGTGTTACCCCCTGTTACCCTGGTGTTCTGGTGTTACCCCCTATGTTACCAAGGTGTTACCTCCTGTTACCCTAGTGTTACCCCCTGTTGTTACCGCTTTTAGTAACAACGAAGATATTGTATCAATTTCTGATCAAATGCCAAAATTCCAGTTTTTTATCTGATCTTTTTAAAAGTTCTCTTTGGGTTTAATAACGACAAAAAGCTCAAATTTTCCATCGAATTTCTCATCACGAAATTGCTAAAGCTAGCCACACATGTCAAATTACGAAACTTTGGACTTCTAAACCAGAGAGTGTCCCATGCCAAACCTTATGCTTTTAAAACTACAGACACTAACTTTTCTAAAGATTCTGGAGTTTCAATGTGACACTTTCCAGTTCAGAAGTTTTTTTTCAAACTTAGCCTGTATTTTCAAAGCTAAAAATCTCAAAAAAGAGTCGAAAAATGAAGTATACCTTATTTCTACCCATGTAATGTTACCCTCCATGCAAGCATTTACAATATAAAAAGTGTAAGAAGTACTATCTTGTTCCGCTCTGTCTCCCAATTTCCAAAGTTTTACCATTTGGACCCAACGAGATATATACCACGCGAGATTTTTTGATCAATAAGTCATTAAAATGTTATATTAAAATGAAGACATTGCAATTAGCCTATTTCATAGTTCATGTTTTCAATATATGATTTTTTTCTACAAATAAATTTAACAAAAACATCGACAATAGAAAAGAGTTCTTAAATTCCCAAGTCATTTAGGATGATTAAAAAAGTTAGTTTTTTTCAATGTCTTTATTGAAGGGAAATCTGCACAGATTTGTGCATTTTCCCCCTGGAAATTGAATAGAAAAGAGCATGTAGCAGATACACGAATCCTATGAAATAGGCTAATGTTGAAACGAACAATTAAGTTACGTCACGCGCTATCTTTTGCTTTGATGATTGGTTGAACAACTGCAATCTTTATACAAGCCCTCGAAAAAACATAATGTCAATCTGGCTTTAAGAGTGTGATCCACAGCTACAGCAGGGATGGGTCAACATTTTTAGAAAAATATAATAAATCGGAGAGTGTCAACTGTTAACTGTTTTTTTTTCGCCGAAAGAAAACAAGGTGCTTTCAAGCAAGAGTAATTACAAAGGGCTTTCTTTTTACAATGTTTCTAGATGTGACTCATTGTCATGGTTTAGCTTGGGACTGGGTCAACAAACGCTTGTATTGGACAGACACTGGAGATAATACAGTTAATCGATTATCACGAGACGGCTACTCAAAAGAAGTTCTTTTCCACGAAGGAGCAGACGAGCCACGTGCTATTGTGCTGATGCCGTGTGACGGTAAATATTCCCCTTTAAACAAGAGAATCTATTCTTTTCATTTATTGATGTATAATGCCAAAAGTCGCAGGGATACTAGAGTTTGAGGGTGTCAGCTTTGTGCGAACTGGACACACAAAAATCGACCTTTAGAGAGACTTTTGTATTTATTTAGAATTTTAAATTTAAGAATGAAAAAGTAACCCTTCGAGAGATCAAATTGGCGAAAAAGACGATTTTCAAAAACTTCGTACATGTAGAATAATTATTTTGACTATTCTTTGTTTTCATTCGTACCCTTACGTTAGAGAGACTATGGAAGGGGGAAATACTCATCCTTACCGTTTGCAAATACTGAGCATCAATTTTTGCCTAGTATCCTCCAACACCTGGTTGCAAAAAAAAGCTTACGAAGGTAGTTTATGTCAAAGACATCTTAATTCGTGAAATTCAATAGTCGGGAGAATACTTCCCCAAATTTAGATAAATTTATTCTGATCCTGCGAAGTAAATCAATTTTGACGAATTTAATGAAATTTGATCCTGTGAAACAATAATCACAAAAATATAAACATGAAAAGTTCTAATATTATTTTAGGATACATGTATTGGACTGATTGGGGAGCCAAACCCTGCATCAAACATGCAACCATGGATGGATTGAACCCAAAAATTATTATTGGGACTGGGCTGGGTTGGCCAAATGGACTTGCTGTAGACAAAGATGAGAATCAATTGTTTTGGGCAGACGCTCTGCTTGATCGGTACTTTCCCAACGTTATTTTTGAAACAATATATTGTGTGCCAACTGGGCTTTACCATTCTTTCTTAATGGCTTTTATCTGAAAACTATTTTTTTCATCGGTCCTATACAATGAAGTAAAAGCCCGATGGGCTGGAAGTAAATCTCTAAACTTTCTCAGGAAAGAAAAAAATGAAGCCTTAAAATATGCGCATTTTCGACGACGGATTGATTTAGCGATTTCTTGGTTTCGAGTGATACTTTTTCGAAAATCTAGCGGTTAATTTTACTTTCAATCTGGCATTTGGTCAAAACCAGGTGGTCGCGCTCCGGGGGGGGGGGGGTACTAAGTTGCGAGTGACGGGATTCCGAGCGAAAATCGAAAATCAACCCTTTGAGAGCAAAATTTTGATGATTTGGGGCTTTGAGAAACTTTTTCTAAATTTTGTAGATTTTTCCAAATTTGGTTTGATTTTCACCAAATTATGTCGAAATTCTGGAAATCGTGACCCTT
>NW_027104533.1:44296-137781 GCF_902728285.1 Clytia hemisphaerica
TACCCTTCTTAATGCCCGGAGTTTTTGGTTTGATTTTTTACATAACTCGGTGATATGAGGAATGAATGACAGTCTGCTGTCAATTTTTTTATGCCCAAAAGCTTAACAACATCAACACTTTTGATGTTATTTTTTTCTATCGGAAGAGAAAGATTTGTGTTGAAGGTGCCTTGAGGTACCCCAAGTAAGATATCAAGCCATGAGCTTAGATGTGACCCTACACGAACTCTATGCTTTCGATTGCTGAGATAACTGTGTATTAGTCTAACAGCACTCTCACTGAGTCCGTAAGCAGAGAGTTTTGCAAGAAGTAGATTATGAGGCAAGCAATCAAAGGCTATCGACAAGTCAATCAAGACCGCTCCCACTTTTAAATTGTTTGCTATAGCACTTTGCCATTGTCTGATCATATTTAAAATGGCATGTTGAGTGCTATGGCCTTTTCTGAAACCACAAAGAAGTTTAGAAAATTGAGGCTCAAAATGAACGTTGAGTTGATTTACAATCAAGCGTTCAAATATTTTTGATACAACTGGGAGTAAACTTATTGGTCTATAATTGGCTTTATCCGTCAAACAGCCTTTTTTAAAACTAGGAATAATGTCAGCAAGCTTAAGTCGATCAGTAAAAGTTCCAGATTCCACGCATTTGTTAAAGCACGTGGTCAAAAATGGTACACAGGTATTTGCAGCAATCTTAAGCATGCGAGTCGGTATTGTCCCGCTAACTTAATACTTGGATGATTTTGAAAAGTTAACTCAGAAGTATCGTCCGAATTCAGGGATATACCTTAAGGGAAGAAATTTTCGCGAGAAGAAATTTTCGCGGAAGAAATTTTCGCGGAATTTAATTTCGCGAATTTGGGCGTAATTCGCGAAATTAAATTCCGCGAACATACCAAAATTGTTAAATCGCGAAAATTAAATTCCGCAAAATTCGATTTTTTTTCTTCTTCTTTTATTTTGTTGTTTTTGACCAGGTATTACCAAAAAAGATGGACACAATTGATTTTTAAGCATTATAACGTGTATTTTTTATCAAATATAAACAAATATAAACAACTCCGTGGTGCTTATAAGTTAATCTAAGTTGATAAATTCTTCTCAATCGCGAAATTAAATTCCGTGAAACTTTTAAAACCGGCTCATTCGCGAAATTAAATTCCGCGAAATTTGCCGTTTTGAAACTCTGATTCGCGAAATTAAATTCCGCGAAAATTTCTTCTCGCGAAAATTTCTTCCCTTAAGGTAGATTGATTTGACCAAGATGGAATTTCAAGAGTTTCAGTGATCCTATTAAAATAAGTGTTAAAAATATTGGCAACATGTTCATCTGATGTATGTAAAACATCATTTTCTAGCAGTTGAATCTTTCCTTCAGCTTTGCAGTTTTTATCTGAAAATTTCGTTTTTATGGCATCCCAAAAATATTTGGAATTTTGATTGTTTTTGCTGAAGAAAAGTTTCTTCACGGTACTCACTCGACTCCAGATCATGGCATTTTCTTTGACCATTTTCGATTTGTTCAATCATTTCAATTACTTTTCAATTACCTCTGATCATATTGAATATCTTTGATTGTATCAAAAACTTCAATTTTATCAAATATGTTTCCTGTAGCAGCACGTCGAAATAATCTGAATTCGAGTTTATCTTGCCCAATTAAAACACGCAATTCACGCTCGAAAACCACTTTTGTTTTCTTCGACCAATCAGAATGCGCGATTTGAGTTACTTGCAGAAACCCAGGGGAAAGGCACACAGAAGAGCGGAAAAATAACTGGTCAATCTTATGGCTGGCGCTTCTTTTTGTGGTTTGGTTTTAGGTCAATGTTTTTGATTTTTCTTAAATATATATGATAGTAATTGGTTATCAAAGTAATGTTTTGGACCTAAGAGTGCATTCTAGAAGCTTTTAACCAAAAGAAAAACAACCCTCAATTTAGTAGGGGAAAATTTATTTTTTTGAGGTCGCTTGATTGTTTTGGTCAAAGCACTTGTTATACATTTTTGGAAAGCTAAGGGGTAGGGAATCAAAATCACTTAATAGGTTACAATTTTATTTTTGGACACTTTACAGAAATCATCTATACTTGCAATATATCTCTAATCTTAATTTTTTGAGAGCTTTTCAAAAATATACAACAAGTTTCCGTTTTCTCAAGCTAAAATTTTCATTAATTTTTGACCCTATGATTTTTGCCTAAGACCGTCATATTTGTCCAAAAATCACACCAAAATGTCCAAAAAAAATTGGAAATAAAGTAATTTTGATTCCCTTACCCCTTAAGGCCAGGGCAAACCGATCCAACATTTCATCCAACATGCCTTTTTTCTGATGTTGGATGAAATGTTGGACCGGTTTGCGTCAAACCAAATTTTTGGGAAAAAAATGAAAATTCAAAATAAGAAGAAAAAAATTCTGTTGGACGGTATTGAATGAAGTTTGATCGCCATCAAACATTTCATCCAACATTTGCGGCAAGATCAAAGAAGCTCCCTCACTGAATTGTGTAATTTTTCGTGTTGGATTGGTTTGGTGGTACTTTTTTCTTTATTTTTTGAATTTTCATTTTTTTCCAAGTCATCTCGGATGAAATGTTGGATCAGTTTGCCCCGGCCTTGATTTTCGCTTCATCCAACGCAAGTTTTTCCATCAAACATTTCAGAATTGGAAAATCATGTTGCATGAAATGTCGGACTGGTTTGCCCTGGCCCTTAGCTTTCCAAAAATGTATTATAAGTGCTTTGACCAAAACAATCGAGCAATTTTACAAAATGCCCTCTACTAATTGATAAATTGAAAAAAAGAATCATCAAAATTGATCAGTACGTTATTTCTCAGGCTCAGCGACAGCATCCACCTCCATTGTGAACATGGTCCCTCTGTTTTACCTTGGGTGTTTAAGTTTTTAGACATGTAAATGTACCTTAAAGCCTTATTAAGGAATAATTAAAGATTGCACTGATGAAACTTTCTGAAAATCACTTTGTGGAATCATTTTCTTTTACTTTTTCCAATGGTAGTGTTTAGAATTTGTGCTAATTTCACTGTTTCTAGATGTTAGCCCTATGACTTAATAATGACATCAAAATAGCTTTATATTGGCGTCCCAATTAGAATAGTTGAACATTATCTGATTATGCTGTACAATGTCCCTAATATCTAGACAACTTCAATCTAATCCCTTACCTCTTCTTATCAGGTGCTTTCAGCACTTTTTATTTTACTTATATGATATTTGTTTTTTGCTAGGCTCAACTCATGCTAGATAATTAGAAAAACTCTGGGATCAGAACAATAACACATTGTTGCATGATTATTATTGTGTGCATTAGATATTTTCTTATCATTGTTTTAATGCTGGAGGTTTTAATTATCTGACATGACATCACGCCTAGCAAAAGGTCGATTCGTTTTTTGCACCCAAATTAACTGCGATCATTATCTGATTATACTGTAAAATGTCCTAATGTAGACAACCTCAATCTAATCTCATCAGCTTTCTTATTCTTAGATATAGGAATTATGAAAAGGTCATAATTTCAATCAGCAATGCTGACCTTTCTATTATTCTTGTCTCTAAAAAGAAGGCTGATAAAATTAGATCGGGGTTGTTGACATTACATCGATCTAAGATATAAAGGTCAGTGTCCAAAAAGTTATTAAAGAAAAAAGAGGAAATTTCGTAGTGACTAACAAGAAGAAGACCACAAACGGCATTTCCTCAACCAAAAATTATGTCGCCAAAAAACTGATTATGGTGCTGAAAAGCAGAGGCGTTGGAAAAACTTTTCCAAAAAGATATAAGACCGAAGCTATTTTTTTTTTTTGCAGAGTTATTCAAGACAAGATATTTTCGAAAAATCCATTAATCTCTAACTACTTTTGAATCTACCTTCTCAAATTAAGAAGTTTTTACAATATCAGAGTCATGTAGTCTGCCATAAACATTTTTTATTTCAGTGAATTTGTAAATAAACATTAAAAAGTATAAGCATGATGATGGATGGACTCATCGGCTCTGCAATTGGAATCGCTGCTTTGCCTAAATATCTAGTATACACGTTTTTTCATAAGAACAAACTATAAAAGGGCATAAGGCTTCAATAACCAAAATGTTAGGAACAAGTTAAGAACATTTTAAGCTTCGTGGAATCTAAAACACTGGATTTCTTAGGAAAACGGACAAAAATCTCAAAAATGGCAAAAATAAGAACATATTAAGAACAAAAAACTCAAAAAGTCAAGAACATCAGAAGGCTTCAAAAATTTTGGATGTTCTTGTAAAAAAACGTGTATCTCACTACTAGAATATCTCACTGTAGACTTTATTTTGTTCTGTTTTAGTTTTTATACAGTTTGGTGATAGTGGGATGGATATTTGTCATTTATGCTGGACATTACATTGGAATCAACCAACTGGGAGATCTGTGAATACTAGAAGTCATATCCTAGAATATCAAAATAAACTAAATGATGATTCAATTGTTTCTTTTGCTGAACCAAGTTTTTGTTCTTTACACTGATTACATTAGAAAATGATGGGGAAAGGCTTGTTTTACAATTTTGTTGCAATGATGTCGAAACAAACCAAATAATAATTCAATTGTCTCGTTTGCTGAACCAAGAGTTTGATAACATTGGAATCAATGGAAAACTTGTTTTACCTGAAATTTTGTTGTTAATATACAAGATGCCATTATAAACAAATTTGATGAACAGTGAAATATAATATGGTTAACGATATTCCATGATGATAAAGCTACAGTACCATTGGCATTACAGAATATTTTTATTTTTAGTATTATAATAATTGATACAATAATTCATACTAAATCATATTGAGATTGATATTTCTCTTTAATAATAAAAACATAACCATCAATGTCCAAAGTCATAATATTTGAAATAAAAACTAAAACTAACTTTTTTTACTGCATGCTTAAATTCTTAAACCCTGAAGGTACTAGGGTTTGAGAATGTCAGGTATTTGCGGTTAGGATATGCGAAAACCGACCCTCGGAGAGTCTACATTTTTACGTAAAATTTACCCTCACAGAAACTAGGAAAATCTAGGCAAGAAAATGACCTTTAAGGGAGATAATTTAGACCCTATTTAGACCTTTTCTAGTCTGGAGACCATACTCTGTTACAAAAATATTTCTATCCTGTTAAAATCCCAACAACTTCACTGAAATACAGAGTATGGAATTATTGACTCGATTCAAATCACTTCAAATCGCAAAAGAAAAAACCGTTATTTTTTAAAAACAATTCAAAAGCTCGCGCCACTTCTTGAAACAATAGAGCTGTTTGACGTCATACTTTTGTTTATCAAATCATAACAATAAGATATTAGCCAATCAAATTCTGCGATTAATTCTTGCATCTTGTATAATTCCCGGCTACTACTGTCTATGCGTCTATACTTTGATATTTTTTTGAAACCACATAGACAGAGAAGTCGGGTCTCCCAGCTAGACCTTTTTCGTACCCTTAAAAGGGGAAACTACCGATCCTAAAGTACCCACCCCAATGTTAAACTCTTTTTTTTGAAGTTTTTTTGAAATTTTTTGTTCACTTAATATTTTGGTGTATACATGATGTAAGCTGACGACTACCAACAGCTAGCTTTCAAAACTCGTTTTTTGAAATCATTTGTATTTGGTTGTTTGTATTAGCTTTTTTGTAATTTTCTGAAGTTTTCATTATCTGAAATTTTTTATGTGTTATATTGGAAGAGTATTGTATACTTGAATGCCCAACTATCCAGATCAAGCAGTACTCATTCTGAAACTCACACTTAATTTGGATGTACTTATAATTTTATCGCATTTTCTATGATCTTCATTACATTTCTTTCCACCATAGTGGCTCTTTAAAAAAACTGGTGTATCAGTTTCTATGCACAAATTATTCTAAAGAAATCTGCATAAATTTGTCTACATTGAGTTATATATCAATAATTTAAATAATTTCTCATTTTTCATTTCATATACAAAAAAATACAATAAAAAAAATCTTCATACATCGATATTGAATGCAGTTTACCCTGAATTGAAAGATAACTGAAAAAAATTGTTTGGAGTTTTTGAATTGGTTATACTTGAGAGAAACCACATGAAGATTTTCGTGTATTTGTTACATGGAACTGTATGTATTCAAAAATGTATAATAACAAAATGGGATATTGAAGCGTCGTGGTAGCTGGTGTATTTAAAATATATCAATTTACTGGAATGGTGCAGATTGGGGTTAGAAGATTGAATTGAATGATTGAGGAATAAAGGACATCATTTCAAATTTGTTGGTCAGGAAGGCAAAAAAAGGTATGAAATTATGCAAAAATCCTTTTTCCTTTATTTACAATCCTCTTTGTGGGAGATTCTTTATTTTTGCAGAAGTTATAACTTTCGATACTTTTTGGAATACACTCTTGACATTATTCTCTATGTAGCTTTCTTTTTATCTTTGTTTTTTGTTTTACGAGGAGAAAACCGAGTCCACTGCATTCAGGCCTCTACATTCTTATACAGGAAGTGTTTTACAAATTTTTTCTTTAGTTTGGTATCCAAAAAATTATTTTAACCTTATGAGAACATAGGTGGTTTTAGACCACGTCGAACTTATCAGGGGAAGAGATTTGTAATTGCATTTTCATTGTCTTTTAACGAGCGTTGAACTTCTTCTCATGTTTCTGACGTACTTGCTCTATTGTCTTACATCCGCCAGTAGAAAAAAAGGGGACTAGAGAGTGATATTCGAAAGATTACTTTGCTACCATTTTAAAGGTTTTTGACTCTTATTTCACACCTCGAGATATATATTATTCTGATTTGACAACAAATATGGAAACCGAGAATATTGGCACTTTGAAAAAAATCAACGTTTCGAAGTTTTGTGACAATCAAGAAAGTCGTAAAAGTCTGATGTTATCTTAATTGTGTTTTTCAGTAAAAAAATTGAGTTTTTTATTAACAATTTTTAGAGAGATGTAGATACTTTTTTTTTGGAAATTCGTTTCTTGCTTTTTGCATCGTCTTTTGTTCTTTGCATCTAAACCTAAGAATACTGTAAGAATATTTCAAGATGATTTTGTGTTCGAAAATTGTCACTTTTAGATTTGATGAACTCTTTTACCATGGTTGACTGATATACACTTTTTATAAGAACAAATTAATTGAGAAGATCTAGCTTCAATGATTAAAATATTAAGAACAAGTTAAAAACATTTTAAGACTTTGCAGACTCTCACTGCAGATGCCCAATTTATCATGAAATTGCAAAATATTCTCACAAAAAAGCGAAAATAAGAACATTCTAAGAACATTTGTTTCCAGGCTTAAAACTCAAAAAGTTAAGAAAACCCGAAGACTTTGGACCTTCTTGTTAAAAAGGTTTATCCTTCAACATTTATTTTGTCTAGCTTGTTCAGCTATGTAAGATAAGAAAAGACACGACAAAATCAATTAAGCATTTTTTGCTTTTTATTTTTTTTTTCTCAACAACTTATCCCATAGTGACTTGTAAGCTGATAATAATAAGTCTATGGTAATTACCTATTGATAATTAGCAATAAGTGCTCAGACAATATGCCTTGAATGAGATTTAAACTCTATTTACATTGGAAAGTAGTAACCTCAAAGACTGGGTTCCGTGTTTCCTTGCAATGGCAGAAGCTCTGGCTATGTACTACTGCAATGTCATAAAACTGAACCACTGGTAAAGGCGGTTTTAGACCATGTCGAACTTATCAGAGGAAAAGATTTGTAATTGTAAATTCATTGTCTTTTCCTTCGCATGTTTCCGACCAGTTCCGACGTACTTGTTCTATTGTCTTAAATCCGCCAGTGATTGGTACGTTTAGACAATCGAATGTATCATCTCATCATATAGTCTGATGACTTTCTCTGTATTTTCTAATATTCTTGTTGTATTTCCATGTTCTTTTTATAAGAGGAGACCCAACATTTTTAAGCCTTCATTATGTTCTTAACTTTCTGAGTTTCATACCTTAAAATGTTCTTATATTCACCAATTTATGAGTTTTTTTATGAAATTCCCTAAAAATGGGTGTTTTACAGTTCGCATAGCCTTAGAATGTTCTTAACTTGTTCTTAACATTTTGGTCACCGGAATCCTATGTTCTTAGATGTAGGTGTATTATACGGTTTTTATATAAGGACATACTATATGAGAACATAAGGCTTTCATGGCTAAAATCTTAATAATAACAAGTTTAAAACATATTGGTTTTGTGGGTTCTAAAACACCTGTTTTCTTAGGAAAATGGATAAAATTATTGAAAAAATGCTGAAAATAAGAACATGTTAAGAACATTTCTAGGCTGGAACCCGAAAAGTTAAGAAATGTAAAGGCTTCAAAAATTTTGGATGTTTTTATAAAACAAGGTGTATTAAGCTCTATGTTCTTAAAGCCTTATTCTTATTCAAAGTTATATAAAGCATTAGGCTATGACGATGACATTACATAATCACCTAGTGTAGAAAGAGGCTTAAAATTCAGCTAGAGAAAGTAAATCAGAAACATGCCTTGTTATCATTAATCACATTTGGTTTCTCACGTTTGAAGTCTCGTTCACGGTTTTGTCATGGCTTGTTGAATATGTTTGGTTTGAATATGCTTTGTTTTGTTGAAGTGGGTTTGGTCAGCTATTTCAGATATTGACTACAAGGAAATTTTATACAGCCAGCTCAAAATGTTTTCTAGTCACTGACCTTTATATACCCTGGACCAAGTTTCTCAATTCCGGCAAAGCAAAATCTTTGATTGAAGCTTTTTGAAAAGTGGTACCCTAATGGCGGCACTACTCAATAGCGGTGTGAATGCATCGAGAGAGCTACAGTAGATCTACTTTCCCTCGAAAACTTTTGATGATTTAGTGCCGTTAGACGTTAATTTTTAACACTGCAACCGATCAAAGATGGCAGATATAACTTGATCCAGGGATATATAAAGGTCAGTGACTAAGCTATATTCGCCATCTTTGATCGGAGGTTTTTTGTAAGTAGTATTCGTAAATAGCAGTGTTAAAAATTAACGTCAAACGACGCTACATCATCGCAAGTAGATCTAGCCTCATCCGATGTATTTACACCACAATTGAATAGGGCACCACTTTCTAAAAAACTACGATCAGAAACTTAGCCAGGATTGAGATGCTGTCTCCAGGGTCTATGTGAAGGTCAGTGCTTCTGACGAAAACAAATATTTTAGCTTACATTCCACCATTATGTATACATTGTTTTGACGTCATGAAACCCTTGATGCATGGAAAGTTTACATAAATTTCGCCTCGATATACCAACTCTACTGTTTTGCTGTCTCATCGAGGCAATTTTATTTGAGATTGGCTTGCGTTTGCTTTGTTTCAGATTCGAGATTATTATAAAGTTGAGTCGGTTAAAGTTTTATTGGAAAATTTTTCTAAATAGACAATAAAAACAAACTTGAGATTCAAGAGAAGGAATTAATTTTTCACTTTCTTTCATATTGCACAGTATTGCATCGTCTCATGACAGACCGTTCATTCTGCCACCACGGTCGGTCAGGTTGTAGAGCTAATGCGCACCTTTGTCGTGTGCGAAGTAATCAGGATTTGCTCGGAGATTGGGTTTATATGAAAGACTTTTTTTGTCACCTCAACACAAAGTTACATGAACGTTATATGGATGTCATTCTCACGTTCTGTGTCAGCTGAGACTTTTCAGTTTCGCTTTCCACCGGGGTATTTCGAACCACCTTTTTTGACATTCAGCAGGTAATTGTATTGCGTCTATAGTTGGTTCTTTTTAGATGGTCTAAGCCGGCTTCTAAGGTGTTATGTTGGTTAAACTTTTCAACCACGCAACATACTCTCAACGTTCATTCAATGTTATGGACGTACGATGGACGTTGATAGAACGTATCTGCAGTTTGGCATCGAATAATCTTCTCTTGACCTACTACAATTTATAATCATAGGTATTTTAATATCTATGTCTTGTCTTGTTCGACCAGATGAGAATCAAAGCGTTTTCTTAGAAATTGGTGTTATATAATCGAGACAAGTTGTTTGTTTGAATAGTAGTGAAGAAGAAGAATACGAAGAGCGGTGAAATTTTTGTTGTTGATTTTTGCTTTTGAGAGGTATTTTGCTTCTCTTTCGTCTAATGAAAGATTCTTCTTATTTTTGCACTTTGTTGAGATATGTATGGTATTGATGTATTATGATAATATTGATGACAGAAAAATAGGGTGTTGTTATATTTATATTCCATTTCTTCTTAAGTTGCTTATATCTTTCTCAGCAAAGAGAGTGCTTGACCCGGAGGAAGCATTTTACACAATAAATCGAAGTTGAGATTAAAATTGTTTGATTCTTATCTCAACTGCAATAAAGTGTATATTCCATTTTGGTAGTAGTTTTTGGACTAGTGGATGCTCTTACCCCCTTATCTTGGCTTATGGAACTGTCTGATCTTCTATTCTGTTTTTTCTTTTAATTCGTCCGAGAAAAAGTTCGAATTTCAAAGTAGGGAACTTCTACATAACATTACTTAGTATGAGAAGGATCAGTAGCTTTTACTACTGCTGAGGTGAAGAGATATAGAGCACTGAAAGGGTCTAAAAAGCAGAGTAGCCAATCGGGTTATTTTGTGGGGTTCCCCTTTTGTGCCCAAAATTTTGAAGCCTAGTGTTTTAATTTGTGAAAATATAATATTACAGTCGACGCTTTCTAATTCAATTTTCAAGGGAGATTGGATATTCATCAAATAAGGGAGCGTATCGAATAATTGAGTGTCGTTTAGAAGATCTTCTTGTTAACAGCGACTTTCAATATTGGAGCATATCGAATAGTAGAACGTCAGTTAGGAGAGTTTTTTGTTGACTGTGACTAGCCTATTTGGTTGTCTTATCACCATTTAAATACCAGAATTTTTAATTTTGTCGAATGAGTTGCATTATTAATAGACCCTGCTTTCCACACCGCCCAAAAGCAGAAAAAGTTACTATGGGTTAAGTGAAACAATAATCTGTAATACTTCTTATCTAACTGCAAATTATAAAAGTGCATGGTTTTGACAACATATTCCACTCCCAAAGGGTTTTTGTAGTACAGTTAACGCTCTCTAATTCGATATTTTATTATTTGTTTTGCTCCACTTGATAATAACGAGTTTATGTGTCGGATGATATCGATGGTTACGGCGAATCGTGAAGTCGATGCAAAACAAAGTCGATAGTTGCTATACGGCTGGGCTGTATATAGCCTTTGCTCTACTAAAAAGACGACGGTGTTTTGGTGTTTTTACCGTCGTCGAGCAAAGCGAACGGCGATTTTAACCGCATTTCAACTTTGCTTTATACCGTCTCCTTTGATCTCTTGGTAATTTTGAAGTTCACCGTCAACGAGAAACTCTCCTAAACGACTTTGGGCTTTTCCAGAAAAAAATCGTATACCCCCTGTTGAGGAGGTCCATTTCCGTTTCAAGGGGGTAATGTTTGATATGTGCCGGAATTCCATAGGGAGATACAAAAATCTAGCAAAAACAACTGGAATTCCATGGGAGTAGCTTTTTAAATCCTACTAAAATGCAGAATTCCAGAGGGGTTTGAACCTGAAATTGCTTGGAATTCCAAGGGGTTACAGCATTTCCAGCCACAAAATGATGGACCTCCTCTACAGGGGGTATACGGTTTTTTTCTGGAAAAGCCCATTCTTCTCGAGATGCATAAATTTATTGTTGTCCTCATTTTCAAACAGATTTCATTGCTATAAAATTACATATTCACAATGATAATTTTGTTGTTTACACCTCATGAGACATTTTGAATTTCAAGTACTTTTGTTTTAGAGTTAATGTTTGCCTTTTGGGAATTTAAATTGGTTTAAATGTATAATTTCATAGCAATGAAATCTGTTTGAAAACGAGGACAACAATAAATTTACGCATCTCAAGAAAAGAGTATTCGATGAAAGTCCAACCCCTCCTTGAAAATCGCTAACCACGTGTCTTCTAAACTTTCCAATAACTAAAACTGTTCTCTAATCTCTTAAGGACACGTTTTTTTTTGACTGAACCAAAATGAAGATTCAGGGTAGGCCTTCTTTAAGTTGATATTAGACCCTGCTTGGAAAATACCGAGTTGAGATAAATATAGTCTGAAAGGAGTAAGATAGATCTTTCCAATCCTCTTTTTTGAAAATTGTAGCTTTAACATACCTTGAGATATGATCATCCAAAGTCGGAGTAATTAAGGATTAGAAAAAATCATCTCCATTTTTGGACTTTTTGATCCCTCCTTATTTTTCACCTGAAAAGTTTTGGTGTCAAAAACTACATTACCGGATTTGCTATTGATCGGACTTTCTGAATCTAATATCCCAATGCCAAAATAAGGAGTAGAAAGGGATTATTTTGATCATTTTTTGGTTTTGGGTGGTAATCCAATTTGGAGCTAAAAGATCCTTGAGAGGCCTGAAAAAATCGGTTAAGAACTCATTTCCTACTCATAAGGCATTGCAGAATCGATATCCGAAACAAAACTTTGTAAAATCGGAGTAGTTTATGATCTAAAAGTCATCCAATATTTCTCATGATCATTTTGATCAAAACTCACTCCTGTCGTAATTTTAGTTACTCCAAACATGGTTTTAAGAAAGTATAGGGTTCCTGGAGTATGTTAGACCAATCAGAAATTAAAAATATAAAGCTAGGAGTAAAATATGATCGAAAACTCAAAATGACTTTTTGATCTTTATCCACTCCGAATTTTCAAATTTTGGTTGAGTCAGGCTATTAGTCACACCAAAACACACCAGATTTAAAGATTTCAGGTAATTTTGATTATTTTCATCCGACTTACTCCAAATTTTCTATTTTCGAAGCTTCAAAATCATCGATTTTGGTACAGTCAAAAAAAAACATGTCCTTAATCTAATTGAAATGGTTGCAATTCATGATATTCATGATGTAATCTTTGCGCCTAAACAATAGACGTAACAATGTGACGTAACAACTTTGCCGCCATTATTGGTGGCAAAAAATTTGGCCCGCTAACCTATTTTGTATTGAAACCGGGGGTTTACGAAAAAGAAAGCTTAGTATCTTGTGACATAATATAATAGAATTAACTATCTTTTGGAAATCTATTGTAGATAATTAAAGAATTTCAATGAAAGAGTTTTTTCTTTGATTTGGAGTATTTGGACTTCTGTATTAATCTTTTCTTATTTTTTCCGGGGGTCCTTGCTTGGAAAACATTGGGGAACGCATTTGTTTTGCCACCAATAATGGCGGCCAAATGTTTTGATTCGGAGTGTCAATCAACGAAAAGATTACATCATGAATATCAAGAATAGATAAAACTGTTACATAAACACTACGTTCTTATTACATAAGTTGTGGTGACATTTTTTGGATACAGTTGACCCTCGCAAAATCGAATTCAAACTATTTGATCGAATTACATCGCGTTCTATTGAGAAAAAAAAGAAGACATTGCATATTGACGAATGCGCTTTCGAATGTTTCGATCAAGATTCGAATGTTTTGTTTTGAAAAGACTTGAAATCGAACTTGAAATGGTCGGGGTTGAGAAAGTCAACAAACAGCAAACTTTTCTTGAGTTTTTATGGATACAGCAAGACTTTTAATTGCGATGCTATAAAATGTCACTTTCACAGATCCCTCTTTCACAGATCCCTCTTTCACAGTTTCATTTTCTTCGTAGCTCTTTGATGTAAGTATCTACTTGGAGAGTTCTGAAAGTTATTTTGCTTTTGGAAAACATGCAAAGGGACTTCAACGGGATAAATGCGTTGCAAGATCGTCTTGGGGTGGGGGGATACAGGTAGTCTAGCAAGCTAGACAACTAATTTATACATAGTAGAAATAAAGCAAAAAGTAATGAATGGAACAATTTTAGTCGTCTAGAAACCTTTGTGCACTAACTCCAAACAAAAGAAAAGTGTCAATATTGCAATTATAATTTTTCCTGCTCAAAATAATTCTTGAGAAAAAAAATATGTGTGGATTTGTGTATTGAAAGTTTTTCATTTGAGTTGATTTCGTTTTGAGATTTTGTTGTTGCTTGATAAATATTGTTTTCTCGCTACGCAAGTTTCTGCGTAGCTAGCCCCTGTATCTATAAGGCTGGAACACCGGATTCTTCCAGTCGTTTATACAAGCTAAACCCCGTATTATTATTATTAGTATTGGTATTATTAGTATTACACGCATTATAAACGACTCCAGTCTAGGATACAGGATATACAGGTATCGAGAAAACCGTGTAACTAATAGTATTTTATACTACTCTCCAGCCGATAGAACCAATGTGTTAGTTGGAATTACAGAAAGATTCAAATGATAGACGTTTGAATTAGGGAGAATCCACTGTAGTTTTAGTTTTTTTAATAACAGAGAAATTTGCTCAACGAAGACAAATTAGAAAGTCTCTACAACGAGACATCCAATCTGTTTCAAAACTACGAAGAATATAATAGCAAAGCATATTATATTGTTATAAGGAACAACCCTCTTTTTTCATACTTTAAAGGACTAGGAGGGGAGAAATTTCTTTGCTTTGTAATAGTATATATTTTGATGGAAAATAAATGAAAGCTTACCAAAAACTTAAACTATTTTATCTTAATCTGATTGAACTCTAATTTCAGGATTAGAACGCGCAGCTTTAAAATTAAATACCTTATCGTATCGGAGAAAAAATGTCAGAGTTTTATTTAGTCGGGTTTTTTTTTCGTCGGGAAAAAATTTCGTCACATTTTCGTCACTTTCCCTCAACCAAAATTTCAAAATTCGTCACTTTTCCCGACGAAATTTACAATTTAGTCACTTTCACTCAACTAGATTGTCCAAATGAAATGGTTTCCTTCACTAGCTCGAAAAACAATCTTGTAATTCGACTCCAATTTTGGTTGGAATTTAAAAGATCGGGTAAAAGTTTTGGTCGGGGATAAAAAAACGGGTAAAAGTTTTGTTCGGGTGATAAAATATTGGGACAAGCTGGAGTTTTTACAAGCTCTTATTTGATTTGGTTGGTCGTTAACCAGTAATAAAACCATTGTGTTACTTTTTCTAAAGAACGCGTCATCTCTTTCACTTCAAATGACCAATTAGTGAAGTAACTTATAAAAACTCCAGCTCATCCCGAATTTTTCCTCTAAATCATCGATTTTTTCCTTGGTCTTCGATAGCTCAGTTCCAACGTCCTGATTTTAAACCTATTTCAATTTTAGAGAGAGAGATTAGACTTAGAGAGACTAACCATATCCTAAACAAACGAAGGAAGGAAGTTTCACCGGGGATGTGACACACGGGGTTGTAATGTGATGGCATTGCTTTTGATCACATGATTAACTGGTCTTTCTACCAAATACGTCAAAAACTGAAATATAGTTTACACAAACTATATTATTCTTAATTATCATATTATCATGTAACACCCGTGTAACTGTATTACACAAACTATATAAAAGCCTCCTAATTCCGAAGGGCTAGAGAGAGGAATCCTCAACCTTTCTAAAAAGCAAGAAAAAACGAAGCCATAAGGCTTACATTGCATTTGACGGATTGAATCTAATTTTTTCTTTGGTCTCACGCTGCATATATTTTGAAATCTGGGGATATATTAAACTTTCAATTTAGCATTTGTACGGAAAACCCGGGGGTCACGCTTTTCATAAAAATAAGTGGCTTCATGTTTCATCCAAGAGCGTCATTTCTAGCCCCTTCGGGCTTTTAAAACCTAGGATCGGCAAAATTATACATAAAGTTTTTTTGTATTTCTTTTAGATCCTTGCAAATGAAAAGTTTCAAAAGAAAAACGACCGGATTGAAGATTTTCGAATTCGTATGGAACTTTGTTATTTGAGGTTAGTTTTAATAGTAATTAATATCGTATCGTCGGATCATCAAATACCGGTCCTTTTCATTCCAACTCTAAATTTAACACCGGCTGTTAACGTCAACCCTTTTTACAACGGGCCTTTATCCGCTTTTGCAAAACTCTGAGCTTACGCCATTAAACCGTTCGAACCGTATTCATACTAGGCTTTCAGGGGCGGTTCAAAACTAGGGGGGCTGTTCCTGTGCCCCCCTTAACTTTTGATCTAGCGGGTCTTTTTGGATAAAATTTGACACACAAGATCCTCGTCATATAAGGTAACTTTTGACAAAGATTTTTGAAGACGCCACTCATCATGCCCAAAAGTGGGCAAAAACCGAAAAACTTTCTTTGTTCTTAAGGGCTCTGACCATAGTGAATTTTTCATAATTGCCGTGTTTAAAATGTGTTTTCTGACTGATGTAACCAACAAAACTATGGCATGTTATACATTTTCTGTTAGACAAACTATTCCTGAATCTGAAATTCAAAAATTGCATTGAAAAAATTTGATGAAGAAGAAAATGAAGACTTTTGCGAGGAAGCGTATTTCAACTTTGAAGAGCTTAGTTTCGGCGAAGAAAAAACATCTTGAAAATTTTTTCGCAGTAGATGGTGTATCTTTTACAGAACAATAAAAATTTTTGCGGAAAATTTTTGTAAATGCTTCTTTGTCTCGAAATCTTCAAAATAGTGGTTTTTCATCAATTTTTCATCTGGATTTTGCTTAAATAAACAGTCATAACTTTTGACACATCTTTTTAGAAAAATTTTCCGCAAAATTTAAAATAGTTCAATTCTTTGCGGACAGTGTAAAAAAATTTTGAAACAAAAAGCTATTTAAAAATAAATGACATGATTCTTCAATTGTGCAAAACGTTTTAACAATTTCAGATTTAAACTATAATTATTCTTAATGACATCATTGCATAAATTAATTAATTTTATGATCATGAAAGTAATAAATGATTCATTGCTATTATGGGAATTTACTTTTATTAATGGTGAACACCGTTTAACTTCGAAATACAATTTGTAAGCGATGTGCTATTTACAAGAACATTTTGCGTCTTGGCTTGGCTTGGCTTGTAATTATTCTGCCGTAATTAGCTTGATGCATACTTTATAGAGAGTTTTGATTTTAAAAGATGAGGTTTTAGATACACAAAGTTTGATACTAAATATCTGACGAAGGAATTAATATTTCTCAATTCTGTAAACGCCGTTTTTTGCTAGTTCCTAAAAGGAACCTTCAGCCAAAATATCGACATTAAACTGAAATACTGATTTTTTACTATGGTCAGAGCCCTTAAATAGCTATTGTATTCTAATAAAGGCTTTAGAAAAAAATTCCCCGAGTCTAAAATATGCTTATTTTATCTTAAATATTAAACAATACGGTTTGAACGATATATTTGACATTAAGAATAAATTTGTATTGGAAATGTGCCAATTTTTGTGACACCTTACTGTCAGAAAATCATCATGTTCAAGGTGTGGAAACTTTTAGGTGTAAAAGTTTTTTTTCATTTTGAAGCTAAATAAAAGTTTGGAATTTACAGAAAATTTCATGCCAAAAGCACTATTATTTTAGGAGCTACACGTTTTTTTCTATAAGAATACACTTTATAAGAATGTCCATGATGAAAATGGCAAAAAAATCCATCATGGAATTTTGATACTCAACCTAAGAAAGTCATTTTTACAGATGATCTCGAGTTTTTACAACGTCGGCTAAAGATTTCGTCCTGTGTATTTTACCGAACCAGTTCATATTCGTTATATTATGCTGTACACCCCCACAAAATACATGTACCCTCTAGGTCCTGAAGGTCCCGAGGTCCCGAGATAAAAATCCCTACAAAAGATAATTGTACCCATAGGTCCCGAAGTACCCGAGGTCCCGAGATGAAAATCCCTTCAAAAAATAATTGTACTCCTAGGTCCCGAAGGTCCCAAGGTCCCGAGATGAAAATATACCAAATACACCCCACAATATACATACATCCCCTAGGTCCCAAAGGTCCCGAGGTTCCGAGATACATATACATGTACCCCCTAGGAAACCAATCAATCAAAAAAGTACCATGCTCGCCATTATGGATTTGAGGGTGTTCCCATCTTCTTGGGGATAGGGCTTTTTTTTTTGGTGAATCCTGACATGTTCCTGAACCCCTGTGCAATATTTAATCTCTACACCATTTTTGCCTGGGGTAGTTATGTAATTCTACCTGACTATATGTTCACTGTATTTCGCAAGGAAAGTATTTCCTTTTTAAATTTCGCTGCCTCTCTGAGTCAAGTCCAGAGTACGCTTGAGCTTAGGTGAAATTTTTTTTTAAGTGAATATCTTGCATAGATATGGCCCAATCAGCTGCGATGTTAGTTATTTTCCTTCAAAAATAGAAAACAAGTAATTTTCCTTTAAAAATACAGAAATCAGACGTTAGTTATTTTCCTACAAAAATACAAGACTGAGATGAAGAATGAAGGAAGGGAAACTGGTGAATTTCTCCACAATTATACCCTAACCCCCCCTGCTGGGAATTCTACAAAGTTTCAGGCTATAATTTTTTGGGTGCTGGCAGGCATTATGGATGGAAAGATCCATCTCAAATTTCAAGTTCATACCTTTCCTGGTTAGCTAACAAGTCGGCTATTACAAGAATACTAACCTAGTGACTACAATGAACAAAAAGTTTAATTACACTAGACTAACTAACATCCCAAACGAGCGAGGTTCCTGGACTTTTCAACCGGCAGATAATTACCATTGTATCGAACATTTGCTCGCATCTCATCAAAATTATCCCTTTCACCCCTTTGACCCTCTAACCCCTTTGACCCTCTAACCCTTAACCCTCTTAGCTCTTTTGGCTGACCTTCCAGCCTCGGCTGGTTTATTTACAATAAATAGCGTAGTTCATGGTTTGCCCATGCTTTGTTTAAATTATTCTTGAACGATTTTATCGATGTTGCTTCTGCCACGTATTTTTGGAAGAGCGTTCCATGTTGAGATAGTTCTATAAAAGAAGGACTTGCCTTGTGCACCACGTACTCCATCGTCCGGGAAATTCATCTGAAGCTCGTGTATATGCTTTCTACATGGTTGCGTCCTTTTAATAAATTTTTTTGGTGTTGTTTTACTATCATAGATGTGGATATGCTTATACACCTGGACCATGTCACAGAAAAGTCTTCGAAACTCAAGGGATGGTAGCCCCAAGCGTCTTAGTCTTTCTGCATATGGTAACCGTGAGATTGGTTTTACTAGTTTTGTCGCACGCCTTTGGACACTCTCGATCAGGTTGATAGATCGACGTAATCTTAGTTGCCATACTGATTGAGCATAGTCTAAATGTGGTTGTGGAAAGGTGGTAAAAAGTTTCTGGAATATGCGAGGTCTAGAGTCTTCAAATCCTCTTTTGAGCAATCCCAACATAGAATTAGCTTTGTTTACTTGCTTAGCGATAATGTTCTTCAAATGAAAGTTCTGAGTCTATCAAAACAGCGAGATCTTTTTCTGTGAAGACATGTTCAAGTGGCTCTCCATTTAGTTGATACGGGTGTGCATGCTTTATGTTCTCGAATTTACCTTCCGTTAAAACGTGGCATTTGGCGGGGTGGAATTTCAACAGCCACTCGCGGAACCATCTTTTAAGAGCTTCAATGTCATGTTGTACGATTAAGGAGTCAAGAATGGAATCGATTTCCTTTATAATCTTCGTGTCGTCTGCAAACAAGAAAATGCTTGATAGAACATGTTCTGGTAGGTCATTAATATAAATAACAAAGAGCAGAGGACCGAGCACGCTTCCTTGAGGAATGCCACTTATCACTGGATCTTAAGATGATTTTTCACCATTAACACTCACTAATTGCTTGCGGTTCGATAGAAAAGATTTGATCCAGTTCAGAATAGATTCGTTTATCCCGTACGTTCTAGTTTCATCATAAGTCTTCGATGGGGTACCGTGTCAAATGCCTTGGCAAAGTTGAAGTATATGCAGTCGACCACTTCACTTTTTGCAGTTGATTCGCAACACATATCTATAAAGGAGATAAGCTGTGTGACTGTTGATTGCTTGTTCGATAGAAGTTCTTCGCTGAAAAGGTGTTCCATGATATATTTTCGTATCATTGTTTCAATCAACTTGCAGACTACTGAAGTTAGACTTACGGGGCGATAGTTAATAGCAAGGTTGTGTGCTCCTTTGTTTTTATAGATTGGTGTCACATATGCTAGTTTCCAGTCACTAGGTAAGTTTCCTTCCTCGAGAGTTTTATTAATTATGATTGATAGTGGTTCTGCAATATGGTCACGAAGTTCAATAAGCATTGAGGCATGAATCTCATCTGGACCTATTGATTTATTCGCATTGAGTATCCTGATTTGTTCTGTTATCATTTCCTTCGTAATGTTTAGTGGTTCAAGTATTTTATCTGTTCTGTTGTCAAAATCAGGTAGATCACCTTTCGGTTCTTTAGTAAAGACACTGCAGAATTGTTTCTGCAGGATGTTGGCCTTGTCATCGGGCGTTTCAAGAAGAGGGGAAACTCCACTTTTTGATTTAAGTTTGCCTCTGATATGTGACCAGAACGCTCTTGGATGGGTTTCTCTTTGAGTTTTCACCGATGGTTAGATCGTATTCTCTCTTTGCAAGTGCCATCTTCCGATTGACACGGTTCCTCGCGATTACATATCGGATTCTTGCTTGACGTGATGGATGATTTTGATTTTAGCCAGATCCTGTGAAGTCGCCTCTTTTCTTTAATGTCATTACGTAGTTCAGCATTAATTGGAATTTTCCCTTTCTTTTTCCAGTGAGGCGCTCTTAACTCTTTTTGGACCCCAGAAATGGGTATATTCTTATCTTGGGAACTCGGGACCTTTGGGACCAAGGGGGTATATGTATATTTTGGGGTGTATTTGGTATATTCTCATCTTGGGACCTCGGGACCTTTGGGACCTTTGATAAATTAATATTGTAGAGGGAATAGTGTTTCTATATTTTACATTACATTTCATATTTTTGCCAAACCAAAGTATTTTGTTTAAATGAATTTTGGGGTGAGCAAGCAAATGTTTTTCTTGCTGTTCTGTAAAATTTAAAGTATTTGTGTCTCATAAAAACTCCAGACTGACCCCATTTTTAGAGCATTTTCAAGTATAAATTGTCAATTACCCACAAGTGTAAGGCTCACTTCTTTCACAAAAATACCATTTAATGCTTGAAACGTATGTACTAAATGTTAAATCTAATCTGAATTAGGATCCTGCTGTAAGAATGTTTTACGATGATTTTCCCAAAAAAGTTAAGTATATCCATGATAAAATGGATTTACACCATTCTTATAAAAAAAGCGTGTATTATCATTAGTTTCAACCCCGAACAGAGACAGCCCCCTGGTACGAATAGGGTATTTTGGCCACCGAAGCCTTGTGCTCTTTCATATATTTTATTTTTATAAAAAATACGTCTAGCTCTGCAATTCGGACTAGGTCGAAACTGCTGGAAATGGATTCTCATCTCTTTTATTTCTCTCTTCCGTTTAGAAAACTCCATTACTCGCTGTGAATCTTTATGAATTGATACTTGCACACAATTAGTCAAAGTCAAGTCATCCCCTCTATGGTCAAAGCCAAGTTATCCTTGCACATGATTGGTTAAAGTCAAGTCATCTTTGCACATGATTGGTCAACGCCAAGTTATCCTTGTACATAATTGGTTAAAGTCAAGTCATCCTTGCACATGATTGGTCAAAGCCAAGTTACCCTTGTACATAATTGGTTAGAGTCAAGTCATCCTTGCACATGATTGGTCAAAGCCAAGTTATCCTTGTACATAATTGGTTAAAGTCAAGTCATCCTTGCACATGATTGGCCAACGCCAAGTCATCCTTGTACATAATTGGTCAAAGATGAACACAATCTTTGTCTCTGATTGGTTAATAATATAAATATTTATTGATTTACATTTAAGTCATCCTGGTTGCCCCATTGGAAGTTTAGTATTCGAGATTCAATGCTTTATAATGAAAAATTAAGACCTTACATTGACGAAGATGTCGTCCTGGTCTATTTCAATTTGTGGATCTTAATTCATTGCCACCGTATCGCCCAGGTTGTCGTTTGATTATTCTAGCAAAGTGGCAGTTGAGTACATTCTTTAGAATAAGATGCAGCACCCCACGGATAAAAAAACGAGCCTTACTTTTGAATCAGTAGAGAAATTATTGAAGCCCAAGCGATAACTTTCCTTGATCTAACTTTTTTTTCTTTATAATTTAGGAAACTACATTACACTTTATAGGGAGTGGTCAGAAATTATCTAGTGGGGAGTGGAGGATATTTCAAAAAATCAAAAAATATTTCGCACCATGACACCACATGGTGGACAGGAGAAAAATTTCAAATTTCAACCACTTTGTTCGCTAAAAGCACTTTAAAAAGGCTAGACTATGCTGACATATGAAATAGTAAGAGGGGGGGATCCCTTAACAAACATTCTCTCTTAGTCCACTGAACCAATTTTTACATAGACCTTAGGAACCGAAATGGTGAGGCTATCATGATGATATTTCATGAATAAAAAATGAACAATAATACGAAACACGAATAATGTGGCCCGTTAGGCCAAAAAAAAGATTCAAATTTTCAAATGTGAAACCATGAATTTGACCTCTTGGGTTATCTCTTGATTCGCCCAAAAATATTTTGCACCCCCGCCCTGAAATCCCCTTTTCAATTGAAAATATTTCGGAGCCACCCCCCCCCTAAACCCTCAAAAATAATTTCGACCCCTCCCCCCTGAAATCCCTACCCTAGTAGATACTTTCTGACCACGAACATCTACTACTTACAAAACGAATACAGAGAAATATAGCCCCCCTAGGCACTAAAGTGATATCGCCAGGGGTAAGAGTACGTTCTAACCCTGTCTCATAATTATTCATGTTATTAAAACTTCTGAAAACTGGAAACTGGGATGAAATCTCCTTATTGCTGGAACTTCCATTACACCCCTGACTCACAGCCCACATTGCGAATATGGGAATAAAGATTCCTATCGAAATCAAAATGGGGATAGAAATTCTATTGTTCCAACCTCAAAAATCCAGTGGGATGGTTTTTACATTGAATTTCGAATGAAGTCTTTTTCCAAGTGGGGCTGAATTTGTAGGGTTGAGGGCCCCACCGGGTCTGTGATACAGGAGTGTTCCATTGTTTACAGTTTAAACAAAAAGAACTTTATATGAATAATTTGTTTTTAGATAAATAATTTTGAACAGAGTCATCGAATACCTGAATGCACAACTTATTGTCCATAGTGAAGAAATTATACTCTAATTAGTAGAGGGCCAAACCTAGGTTAGAGTATTTATGCGATAGCAAGTTGAATGATAGCGAATATTATTTGGTATTTCTTTCTCTGATCCTAGAGACTCTACAAGCCTTCTCAATCTTGCGCGCCTTGCCGTATCCTGAGAAAAAAAAAATACTAAAGAAATACTGGATCAGAGATTATACTGATAATAAGGATTGGTCGGTATTTTTACAAATCTTAAGTTTCATCACAGGGATGCTTGAGAATCTGTTGATCTATTATTACTATACTTAATTGCTGAATTGTAACAAAAACATTTCATAACTTTATCGTATGTAATAACCGCTTTTACCTTATCCAGNTTTGGAGACCCTCTTCCTTTTATTCCCTTTATATTTTCTTGGAACTACACTTTCTTTTCTTAGAAAACAATTTTTATAAACAGTAATTTTTTAAATAAGTTTGTAATTTCTTTGCAACTAGGATATCTATCTAAACTTTCACCTTATAAATTTCTTAAAAAACATCAAATCATGTAAGTTTGTTTGTATGTTGTTTTTTTGCCTGAGGATTATATCCTTATATTTACCCCTTTTATATATTAAAGTCCATGTAAATAGAAAGCTACAGTATATTCTCCCCACCACCATTTGCCCAAAGACAAAGGATATGTATACAAATCATTGACAGTTTTATAAATACTTGCAATTTCGAATTTGTGACTTTTCTGTTTTGTTTGATAAAAAAATTTACAGTAGTGGATGAAAAATCTTATGATAAATTTGCAGGGAAAAAGTAAAAAGCTCCAGCTTGCAAAGCTTTGCAGTATGTTGATCTTGCTTTGATTTGAGCTTGAATTTCTTTCTACCCAAAAGAGACGTTAAAAATGAGGATGGAATAGGAGAAAAGTTAAGAAATCCCCAGAAATTAGCTTAAAATGGAAAAGTACCAATTAGTAATAAACCTTGAGGCAGATTTAAATGACATTAAATTTCTTATTACAAAAACTGATAAATAGGTAATTCAATCATGATAAACAAATGATTCTAAACTGTCTTCCGACAATACTGTACACGTTTTTTATTTTATAAGGAACACGTTTATAAGGAACTCGAGGCTGAAAATGGTTCAAAAAATAAGGAATTGTTAAGGAACTGCTCAGCCTGAGAATAAGTGGATTTGAAAATAATGTACCTTATTGGGACCAATTTGACCAAATTTTGATCTTTCAAGGGGCAAAAAGTTCAAAATTTCCTATGTAGTAAGGAACTCGATAAGGAACTTTGAGACTGAAATTCTCTGTAAAAATAAGGAACTCCAGGCTCAGAGCAAAGTTAAGGTTCCTTATAAAAAAAAACAACGTGTATTACAGTCTCGACTAACTCCAGAAGGCTGATGTAAATTTTTCCAAGTCATAATCTCAAATTATATCAGGACGTCAAGTGAAATAAACGTTGGTGAAATATTCCAAGTCATAATCTCAAATTGTACCAGGACGTCAAGTGAAATATTCCAAGTTATAATCAATCCCAAATTAAACCGTGACGTGAAGTGAAATATTCCAAGAAATAATCTCAAATTGTACCAGGACGTCAAGTGAAATATTCCAAGTCATAATCTCAAATTGTACCAGAACGTCAAGTGAAATATTCCAAGTTATAATCCCAAATTAAACCAGGACGTGAAGTGAAATATTCCAAGTTATAATCCCAAATTAACCAGGACGTGAAGTGAAATATTGCAAGTCATAATCTCAAATTGTACCAGAACGTCAAGTGAAATATTCCAAGTTATAATCCCAAATTAAACCGCGACGTGAAGTGAAATATTCCAAAAATAATCTCAAATTGTACCAGAACATCAAGTGAAATATTCCAAGTTATAATCCCAAATTAAACCACGACGTGAAGTGAAATATTCCAAGTTATATTCAAATTGTACCAGGACGTCAAGTGAAATATTCCAAGTCATAATCTCAAATTGCACCAAAACGTCAAGTGAAATATTCCAAGTTATAATCCCAAATTAAACCAGGACGTGAAGTGAAATATTGCAATTTATAATCTCAAATTATACCAGGACGTTGTGAAATATTGCAAGTCTTAATCTCAATAATAAACCAGGATGCTGTGCCAAATATTTCATTTCTGTATTGTGCTCTCTGCAAATTACTGCCATATTTTCCCATCATGCATCCAATTTCTGAATTTCTGATTCTTACCTAGAAAATTTAGAATAATAATCTGATAATTTTTACAGGTACGACTAGGTAACTGAACTTCTCGACAATTCAAATCAAAATGAGAAAATGTGAAAGTTTTCGAACAAGAAGTATGTTAAAAGCAGTCTTTTAAAGTCCACAATTAATTGACAATAAGTACTTTGTTTGACATTTTTCAAAGTTGTCAAAGAACTGCTAACACAAGATGAAAATAACCTTTTAAGAGTGGAGATATGAGGGTATTCACATATCTAATGAAACACTGCCTGTGATTCATAGGATTCATAAGAAATATACAAACTGACTTACCTACTTAGTTTCTCTGTGTCTTTTTGCTGTATGTAGACTTGTTGAAAAATCATTTTAAAACAGCTTCTACAGAAGCATACTTGAGGAATAAGTACTCCCTAAAACTAAGTTATCTTGTAGTCTCAATAAAACAAATGAACCAAGAAGAAAATCCATAATGAGCTGGATTTTCACAGAAAAACCATAGATCCATCTTGTCCTTGTGTCTCTTCCAGTGACCAGCGTGTTTTTGATCGTTTGAACCAAGCTCGGCCTTTAAACTTAGGCGGTTTTCACCACGGATCGACTAACCAGTCTCACTGGTTAGTCCAAGCAAAACCGCAAAATCTTTTTTATGCCAAAGAGTTATCGTCCGTTTCTTCGAAACTCTCCCGCCGATTTTTTTCCGTATACCGCCATAACGCCATACCGCCATTTTTTCCCGCCTCTACTATCACTGTAACGGACGATAACATCGTCTAAATAAGACGTAGTGGTGTGGTGGTCATCGCTCTTAACTCCCGTCTGGGAGGTCTGAGTTCGATTCCCACTGTAGTAACTACGGTTCACTTGGCAAGTGAATATACCTTCGCCCGGGTCAACCCATACCATGTGAGGGGAATTGGGTACCACCACTCTGATACAAGGGTGTGGGTGATATGCCAGACATTGTGGTATGTGGTGTCACTCATCCTGTTCTGCGCCTGCGACGAGCTATATGCTCTCCCGCGCAGTTCGAGTCTCACCACTATGCATCATGGTATCTGTGTCTCGCGTGCACAGAACCAGCGGTGTCTGGACAGTGCTAAGCATTCCGACTTGAAAAAGGAAGAATTCCTATTTCGTAAGGAGTAGGACCCATTCCCCACAGTGGGGAGGGCTCATATCATCATCATCATCAATATAATATCCCACGTGTAGGCCAAAATTCCATACATTCAAATACATTTTAGATCTAGTTTAAGCTTTCCCTCGTAAAAATGACCTTTTTTTTCATTTATTTCCAGATGACATTCTATTTGATCATGAACCTGATATGTATGGTATCCTCGGTGATAGTGACGGCCTTCTGTGGTATCATCCTCCTTGCTTGGGCCATCTTGGAAACACTCAACAACGAAGGGAGATGCGACAACAGCCTCTTCATCAAACAATGTACTTGTACTGATGTTAGTGGAACCGTTTACAATATCAGTAAGCCTACAATTATTATTAATTTATTGGTAAACAAGATCCTAGGCTACGTACAATGTATCTACAAATATATAGAAATACTATGCATACCGTTTCGGCAACCATTATGTGGACAACATATTTAAGCTTGGTAGTATAGTTTTTTTCTTGACTCGTCCCTCCAGGAGACCATAAATCATTCCTTGTGATCATGAGTTGGAAAAAAACAGTGGAGTGTCTAGATGAACGAGTAATTTCATGTTCAATATTATATGTATAATTTATTGGGAAGGGAATGTACTTTGACCTTCATTGAACATATCAAAGAAATTGGGTATCATTAGGAATTGCAATATGACACTTCATGATCCTTGACATTTGGTTGAACGACAGTTCCCCCGTGTAGTTTGGATGTCATAGTTGTAGGTTGTAGAAATTGAAGCGAAACCTTTTCTGAAAAGGGAAGGTTTTTAACTAATACAACGGTTTCCACTTAAAGCAACCAAGATCGAGTCGCTTAATTAACAAGAAAATTGATTTTGTTTATTTTCAGACGGTTTGAGTTGTAATGATGTTCGAGATGTGCAACCGAACATTACAGCACTCATCGGGCTGGCTTCACTTTCTTCTCTCATCGCCTTCGTCGCTTCCTACATCGCGTGTTGTGGCTTGTGTAACAAGGAACAGGTATATTTGTTTTTTGGACTATGCCTTAAAAAAACGAGTAAGGAAGACTGGATCTTTTCATCAGAAACAGAGGGTGATTTAATTGATAACAATAAAAGAGGCCCACAGGAGGGAGGGGATCAAGTTGAAGTTTGCTTTTTCTGGCTTCTTGTTGTTGTTTATGTAACAAGGAGTACCTTTCTTGGAGCCTATTTCTTAAAAGAGGAGGTTATACCTTCAAAAATAACCGAATAAGGAAGACTGGAAATTTTCATCAGAAACAGAGGATTAACAAGAAAAACAAATCTCTCATGGACTAAAACAAAGGCAAAATAATTGACTATGCTAAATTATTGATTCAATTTTTCAACCTTGTGCAAACTTTTTTTTGCTTTTTCTGGTCAGGGACTGGAATTTTTTAAGGTGGGTGTTAAAGTAAGGGAAGAACTCACATACATCTTATAAAAAACATTAGTTGCAGAACAAGACGCTTAAACGACTTTCACGTGCAGGTTCTTGAAAATAAATAAAATTCTCATTTAATTTCTGTGTAATAATAGATACCCCTGTATGTTCAAAAATAAATTGAATACAAATCTCTCGTGGACTTAAACTAAAACGAATGCAAAATATTTGACTATGCTAAATTATTGATTCATTTTTTCAACCTTGTGCAACTTTTTAGGAGACACCTGGAGCAGTCATCATCCAGCCTGGAGCAGGATCATACCAACCACCTACCAACATCATCGTTTCCAACAGCACATCCCATACTCAACAGTATGCCGCCCCTGCGCCAAACTATCCTTATCAACCACCACAGTACCCTTATCATCAACCCGCCCCTGCGTATGGTCCTCCTCAACCCGTCCCCACCCACGATAAGGCTGGCCTTGTCCACAATGAAGTCATTTAAACATATCAAGCTCCAATAAGATTGAAGATTTTTACAAAATCAACTTCTTTATATTAACACATTTCCAAACTTTGATTTTTGGAGAACCTTCGATGATATTCTTATGATTAAGTGATCTGCCGCATCACCCGTGTTTATTGATTTCTGAACTTTTTAGTATTTTTAATTGCATCTAACATTAGACATTAGCGTGAAAGCTAATATTTTTTTTTACTTAGATCAATAAGCAAGATCAATTTTTTAATCCACGTTTTTTAGATTAGATACATCATTTTGTTAATTATGGCCGTCTATGTTTTGAACATGAAAACGATTTTCACCAAATTATTTTTCACAAGCATAGGGCCCATCGTTCTTAATATTCTGATCTTTAGTAGCGCATACATTTTATATTTTAAGGTTTTATATTTTTGTTAGTAATTATCTTGTTTTACAATTACGGACAACAGGTTGTAGATTTTTCAAGAATGCATGAAAAATTTCACAATAAGTTCTGAAAACCCATTTTTACCAGGGCCAATGTTGTTTTTATTGGATTTGGAGAGTTTGGGTGTCAATTCCAGTAGCCAAATCCACTTGAAATTGAAGGAAATGAATTTTCAGACCTTATTTTGTCTGAGATTGAAGATTAAAGGTTCAATGAGTTTTGCACTTCATCTTTTTCGAGAAGACATCTAATTAGACCATATTTGAGATGGTTTAATCAATATAAACAACTTTTCAGAGCTCTCTGGTGCACACACCAACCATTTTCAGTCTTTGGAAGTCTAAAAATCACTAGGAAAGCTAGCAAGCCTGTAGGTCTTCTGCCAAATAACCACTTGTCATTTGGGGAATTTTCCCGAGTGTCAAAAAGGCTTTTCTTGGCATTCTTGAGGAATTTTTGAAAAGTCTACAGACCTTTTGTCCATGATTGCAGATTAATTAGATATATTTCAAGAGTTTATAAATACTGTTGTTGGATGGGGTTTTGGTTATATATAAACAAAACACCAGACATCGCTTTCTTGTAGGTATTATAACAGGTAATATAATGAGATCACCAGCAATTCGTTGACATCGGCACTGAAATATTTTAGACCAGGCGTCATCTTTTCGAATCTTAAAGAACACGTTTAATCTCCTCTTCCAGGATATCTGGACACCATTGATTTTGACGTAATATTGCTTTTCAGAACTTCCTTGTTTGGGCATTCTTTAAGATCTTTAAAAATCTAAAGGTAGGGTTTATAAGCTTTCTCCAATTTTGTTTCAATCTTCAAATTATTTGATTTAGAAAATTCAAAAGGATTTTAAAACTTTGAATCTCACATGGAAACGAATACTATAAACACTTGTACAAGATAATCACAAAATATGATTGGGTGGTGGGGATCACAGACCATGTTTATGTCAACAATTTTCTTTAAAGGTAAATATTTATTTTACTTTCTAATTTTGTTTTCTTTAAAAAGTTTGTAAAAAGTAAAACTTCTAGTAGGATTGACTGTTCATAGATATAAAGTAACTTTCAAATCATTGCTTCATTATGAATATTGTGTTTAAAATTACATCTAGAAAGAGTTAAGGATACTATTTGATGTTTGATATAAGGAATTAACTTGCACCACTTTTTTTTAATTTTATTGATGGACGTGGTAGTCCTTGTGAGCGCCATTAAACCATAAAAAATAGAGCTTATAAGGCACTATTTAGAGTTTGTTTTTAAGGCAGGTTGATATTGTGTAGAAATAGTTATCATGACTGAAAATTTCATCTTTAGACATCAGAAAGCATCATGGGTATTGCAACACGTGGTTACACATACACCATTGTGTTTTTCGGTGCCGTAAGTTTGTTGCTTGGTATGGGAGCCATCATTTGCAGTGGTTTGTTGTCCAATATGGTAGCTGATGTCCGAATTACTGAAAAACATTCTGCATCTGCCATCTTTAGTGTATCGAGTGTTTTGGTGTTACAAAAATATTGGTGGCTAACTTTCTATGTAAGTCAAAGCATTTGTTTGGGTCGATACACATCGTTTTCTTGCGAAGGTAATCAAACATGTAGATTTTTCGTCGCATTGCTCTTTTCAATCCATTTCGATTACAATTAAATACAATCTATGACTTGAAGTGAAAAACGAGAACTTCCCAAAATATATCGATGTTCCCTATGTGATTAAGTCTATGCGATGTAATGAACAATTTATTTGAGTAATTTGAGGCTGTATTCGGCTTCTTTGGATGATCATTATTTCCTTTTGTTTTGATTATTTCAGTACCTTCTTCCGAGCGCCGTGGCTTTTGCTGTGGGATGTTGCAGCAAAACTTCTCTGGTAAGAATCTAGTCATTTAAACTGTTTATCCAATAGCCGATGGATTACAGCAGTATTAGCGAATTTATGTATTTGCACTTTTGAGGACGGCGGAGAGACTGAAGCGATTTCTTTAAGAGCAGAAACTTTCGCGAGGTTGCAAAATCGCGAAATTTCGCGAATTTAACTTTCGCCAATATTAGTTTTGGAACGAATTAGCGGATATAACTTTCGCGAATTTTTCATTTTGCAGCCAAAAATGCATAAAAACTGAAAACTGAGTATAACAAAAAAGTGTACTTTTCGAAGAAAAAACTTTCTCGAATTTCTCGTGTAATTTTTTACTTGACAGAAACTTTCGCAAAAAAGGGCAAAAATCGCGAAATTCTCCTCCCTTAAGGTAGAATAACCTGCAGTTTTGACCCGCCAAATCGAGGACTGTAAATTTAGGTACGGCTTACTTACCGTCGACATCAGTCAATCACTTTCTATTAGGAGTATAACATTCATGACTGAAGTGATCAATAATTATATTTTTTGTTCAATTCAACTTAGCAATCGGTCGGTTATTCACTTTATCGTTTCATAGGTTTTGCTATATTGCATTTTGACTTTGATCTCTCTGATTGGTTCGATGGTGGGCACCATACTCTTCCCAATTCTCTTAGCCGTGTGGAATCTCACCAAAACAAATCTGGATCAAAATTGTAGTGATGTTTATGATGATATCAACAAATTCGAAAGTTGTGCTTGTAATGAAACTGTGGCTTATAATGCCATGACATTTGGTAAGTATTTTCAACGTGCCTAATAAGCGGGGGGGGGGTGGAACAATCTTCAAAATTTAATATATGGGGGACCTAATAACGGGGGGTGGATAGACTAAACCTGGCTATTCAAAGCAAAATAAGGGACTCTTCTTTTGAAAGTTGGAAATATTTTTAAGATTACTCAACGGGGAGTGGGGCCTAATAAGGTCCGGCGGGTTGAAAAAAGTTTAAAAAATAAACAAGCGGGGGGGGGCGTTTATTAAGTACCTGAGAGTATAAAAACTCTTCATCTTCTACAAATAAGGTAGAATGGTGCCTCAGCGTCTTAAATGTTTTGTCACGCACTATGAATATTTCACTTCCGTCGGAAACATGCACAAATTAAAGAACCAAGTTTACTATATTTGTTCAAGTACCTTATGAGTGAAATTTTAGTCTTTAAAAGAATTAACTGGTCACATATTTCATCAATAACCCATTTTTTGTCATTTTCTCGACAAAGTAATGTTTGCCGATAATATTCTCACTGCATTATTTTCAGAGCATATTCATTGTGAAGATTTAGTTGGATTGAAAGACATTCTGGTTGGTTTGGTTACTGTGGTAGTTCTTCAGATGGTTTTAAACTTGGTATCATCTTTGGTCAGTTGTTTTGCTATCGCTCACCAACAGAAGGTATGGGAAGTCAGAAAAAACTCTTCTTCTGTCCCTTTTCTCCCTACCAAATAGGGGTCTTCTACTAGCTGCCCGAGGCCAGGATTGTATGTATTTCTCCCTCCGTAAGAAAATCAGGAAATATAGGATCGAAATCTGAAATTAGTTAACAACATTGATGTTTCTGGAGACTTCTGGGCAATTTTGTAATACCTCTGTTTCAGGGTATCTGAATCTGCAACGCCTCTGTATCAGGGAACTCTAAAATCGCTTTTAGCAGTCCTATAATAACCTAAAGTTGTCGGGGAGCTGACATCGTTATAGGCTGCGCGCATCCCCAGAATTTATTTTGTTAAATCATATCAGAGGGGATGCGTGCAGCCTAACATTATTACAGAAAGAACATATTTACATAGATCAGTGTCTTTTTTGGATTTGACTTAGTAGTTACCACCAATCTTAAAAAACCTCGAATTGAATAATGATTTATGAAACCTATTTGATTTATTCGCATTTAGGACAATGGAACAAGCGAGACATTGACGTTTGCTACAAAACCGTTCGGCAGATATGGCGGTGTTTTCCGTGGCCAATCACAGTACGATGATTTGTAAGGAGAAACAAGGTGAAAAACAATAGAGAGTGTATGAACAGGGCTCGCTGGCCACAGAGCAGGAATAATGTTTTATTGCATTCGCGTGTTGAAAATAACTCGTCGTGCGATCATTTTGATAATCAAAACACTCGAAAGGCCCTCGCATCATCTTTGTCCTCTTATTTTCTCAAAATGCTTTTTTGAAAGAGAATTTTTTTTATTTAACTTTTGAATGCGTGAAGCAAATCTTAAATACGATAGCCCAAAATTTTAGTTTACCTTTCCTCTTTCTAATGATGAAAAGTTTAAGGCTTGGGGACACGAGAAGTTTTTTTTCGCGTTGGTGCAATGCAACATGCTCCATCCCACCAGCACAAGAAAAAAGTGCATGTCTCGTGTTTTTTTTGTTTTGTTTCATGGGACAAAAAGTGAGGGAAATACCCAAAAGACACGCTGATTTTGTCCCTGGGAGAAAAAAAACTTCTCGTGTCCCCAAGCCTTTAGATTTATAACATTTTGATTTCTCTCACAACCTCACTTCAAACTTGTACACTTTTATTATGAAACACCCGGTACATGTTTTATCTATAAGCATAACGTATATAGGATAGCATATTCAGGCTTAGTTTTTGGTACCTAAACAATGGCTCTATTGATTAAGAACAATAGAATACTAAGCATAATGCGAGCCTGATACAAGGGAAAACATGTATTGGCCCGGTTACACGTTTTTTTTTTTTTTTTTTATTATAACCCAGTTTATAAGAACATTTAGGCTGAAATTCGTCGGAAAATTAAGAACATCGTAAGAACATGCCCAGCCTCAGTTTGGAAAAAAATGACAAGAAACTACAATTTTTCTTCTTTTCAAGCAGTTTTAACCCAACTTAGGCATGGATTTTCTAAAATCGAGAGTCAAATATTGTCCAAATTGTACCAATTTTATATGCTCTTTATTTTGCATGATATTGTTTATTGTATATCGTTTAGAGTAGTCTGAAAAATTAAGAACGCATTTAAGAACATTTAAGGCTGAAAATTGCTAAAAAAATAAGCACATCCAGGCTCAGCCAAATTTTAAGTGTTCTAATAAAAAAAAAACGTGTATTACGAAAGGTGTATTCTCTTTCTTAAGATTTCAAAAATCATAACTTTTTTCAAATAGAGTATTTATTGTTTATCACAAGAACTATTATTTAGACATAATCATTTATAAACTACGGACAAACTTTATACAGTATATTACCCCTAAATGTCGTATGAAAATAAAAAAAGGTTTATTAATTATTAGCTACACGTTTTTTTATTAGAACTCAATTTATAAGAAGCTTTAGGCTGAAATTTCAGAAAAATAAGAACATTGAAAGAACATCAGAAGCCAGAGAATTGAAGAGATTTTGCAAATTTGTTTAAATTCATCTAAATTAAGAAGAAACTTTCCTAATTGCACTAATTCTTTATACTATCAAACTTTAAATTAGAGCAGATTTGCTCGACTTAAGGGAAATTTGTATAAACTAAGGTCTAATTCTCTATATTTAAGTGAATTGATAGGAACTTTCGACTCAAAATTGTCAAAGAAATAAGTGCATTCAGGCTCACTTAGATACAATATCTTCCATTTCGGATGATTCAACCTAAAAAAAAAGGAAGACAGTAATTGATGTTCAAAAGGTTAGAATAAGATTGATTGGGCGATTTACAATATGCTATGAGTTCGAGAAAAAATATAGAATGCAAAGTAGTATGAGTAAGAAGCAAGGATATTACTTTCACAGGCAAAAAACACTAGCAGCAGGGCTTCAATCTCCTCTTCTTTTTCTTCTTGGAGGCTATTATTAGGTCCATTAGGAAGACACCCCCGTGTTTACAGATTATCAGGAAATCAGTGAGAAATTTGATGAAAATATAATCAGCACGCCATCAAGGAATTATTAACCCTCTCTCCCTGGAAATTAAAATTTAGGATAGAGATAATGAAAATTTTATTTATCAAAAAATCCTTTCACAAATAAATGAGGTAATAGGGTCCAACCTTATTGTATTGCCTTATATTTTTGCTAACTCTATGACGTCACAATGGCTTTTTTTCATTGGATTCGGAAAATAAGGAAAAGGAATGAAACAAGGCTATAATAAATTTTTTATTCTTCGATTTAATCGAATAGATTGTTATCGTTTTAGAACGACACAACAATTTAAGATTAGCTTCCTTGTGGGCAAAGGTTCTTGGCGACCTTATCTGATTCAGTTCCTTCTTAGGTTCCTATTGAAATCACATCATAACATTTTTGCTTCTTTCTTTGAAGATTATTATCTTGCTTTACTTGTATTTAACTAAAAATTTTTTTGTATTTACAACCCTCATAAATTGGCGTGTATCAGTTCTGTTTGAGCACTCATCGAAAACACATCAACAGCTCACCTTCAACTTTTCACAGTAAGTAAGAACTCATTTATGCGAAAGACAACTAGTCTATGTTTTTCTTGCCATTTTTTAACGAATGCTTTAATTCTAATGTGTCTTCATTTTTCATTCTTTTCTAAATCTTTTTAAATCAATAACAAAGTGCTCTGAATTATTTTTTCAACGGTATATATAATATGTTAGAATTGAAGCGTTCGTTAAAAAATGGCAAGCAAAAAATGGGAATAGACTTTAGAACGGTACTAAAGAAGATAACTAAGAGAAATCTGTCAAATATTTACTTCGTAGCTAGTCCAAAACTTGAAAATGCCCTTAGCTTTTATAATTAATACTTATTGTATGTTTTCGCTTTCAGAAAATGTGGCTGACAGCTGTTCCACTCGCTTGCCTATTGGTTGCTACGCTGAGCAATGGCTTGTCAATTGATGGCAAAGAATTAGCCAATCAAAAGAGAGGACGTTACTCCTACTCGCCTTATCCTCCCGTCAACGCTTACATCCGAAGATTATCAATGGATTACCTGAGACGTATCAAATTCCTGTTGGCATCAGGTGGACGAAAAGCTTCAAAGAGAAGCGCCTCCAACGATGCACTTACTAACGCTGAGGATTACTTATTGAAAAGACAAGACGACGTGAAAACCATAATGTGGGGTCGCGAAGTCTCACCAATGCTCAGTCGCGAAGCCGACACACCGATGTTGACCAGAAGTGAAGATTCCCCGATGCTTAGCCGAGATGTTCCCGACTTCGAACGAGACTTAAACGAAATGTTCCGACGAGAATTCGGTTCTCCAATGCTTTCAAAGAAATCATCTCCCATGCTGTCAAAAAGATCTGTAGAAAATATTGTGCAGGAAAACAAAGCTCCAATGCTGTCCAAAAAGTCTTCGCCTATGCTGTCAAAGAAAACTACAAAAAATTAAGAAGGATGAGAGAGGAAGGAGAGAGGCTAGACTCTATAAATACCTTAAATACAGACCATTAGAATTATGCAGAAGAGAAAAAACAACATCGCATTGCAGTATATTTCAAGCCGTCATCACCACAGTTCACTTGTACTATTTGTTCCCAAACTTTTAATTTTATATAGTCGTTGTAATGTATTTTTATAAAATATATTTAAAAATGGATGAAACTGAAAAAGACAAAAATTGTCATTTCTTTAGATATTCCATTCCTTTCACTCCACAAATTTAGAAATTTCTGTACTTAACTACTAAACTACTAACTACAGTAGATTTTGTTTTAGTAACTTACAAAAAATCTTTTATTTTGGAGTCATGATGTGCCGTCAGTGATAAGTGCTCTGAATAAGTACTCTTAATTTGATATTTCTTTTGCCCTTGAAAGATTTTTTCAAGGATGTGGAAATGTGATTTCCCTTGTGAAACAATGCTGCGCTTTGATTGTACTAAAACACTTACATGTCACAGAAGCGGGCGTTAATTTGCGGGTCCATCGCAAATCCATTGAAAATTCCGGAATACCTCATGCCAAGGAAAACATCATCGCCCCATCCTTCAGCGCATCTCTCATCACCTCCAAAATACTCCAGAGAAGCTTTGGTTAAGTTAATTTAGTAAGTTTTTCCCAGCTGACTTATATCTTCATATGATAAGAACTTAGAACAGACCGCTTTGCATTTTTTTTGCCCCCGCAAGGAGCGCAGCGACTGAGGAGGCATTCATAGCTTCACGCAATATATTGAACTGGAATCTCGATTTTTTGCGAATTGTTTTTGTTTTTGTGTTTGCGTCGTAATCGGCTTTCCGGCCAATTAAGTGTTCCGCAAAAATATGGCGGTAAATTATACAGCGGTAAATGTTATATATATTTTCATGTTACGCTATACGCTATAACCATTATTGCGTATTTACATTTTATTAGTTTTGATTTAGCATTGAAAAAGCTGAAGCGAGTGTTATTATAAATGCAAATTATAGAAAAAGTATAGTGATTACACCATAACACGAATTACAACTGATTACAATATTACTTCTGCAAATCAAAACAAACAAAATGGCAGACTGGTTATGATGATGAGCTGATTCATTTTGACTGGAAAAATGAAAAAGTGTTTTGTATGTCTAATTTGGTTTCTTGTCTTTGAAACTGAATACTGTAATTTAGTCAGAAGTGCATTTCAGCAATGATTTCAATTCTTTTTCTTGGAAGTTTTTCAGCTAGAGTTTGCTCAAGTTTTCAAATGTACATTTGATATTTTTGTTCAAACTGTAATTTATCTTTGTCTGTTATTATCACTGACCTTTATATAAAGGTCAGTGGTTATTATATATAAATAACTAGCTTTATTGTTTATAGAGCTTCTTGAGCTTTAAAGACCATCATATGGTCGTAACTCGAGAAAGTCTTTCTTAACTTGGTAAAACAAGATACCGGCAAAGCAAAGTACAAAAGGGTTGAATGTACACATAAGTAAAGTTGAATCCAAAAGTGGTTGAATGTGCTGAATGTCAATCAATGTTTTTTTTTGGTCTTCAAAATAGATTTACCTCACTTAGAGTGTTTTCACTGTTTGTTCAGTGTGGTAAATCTATTTTAAAAACCTGAAAAAAGTTTGTTAACATTCGTTTAACTTTACATGCGCACGTTCAACTTTTTCATGCAGTTGTGATAGCCTAAATAACTTACGCTCCAGGAGTTTGGTGAAATAGCTCCAATTTAACGGTGGTTAGACTAGGCACACAGACAGTCGTACAGGAACACCATAAAGTGAGAATATATAGCTAAAAACTCAAAAAGTCAAATTTCCTGAAGGCCCGTCTCTTCATTGTCTGCACTGCAATCATATCTTAATGGCTTCAATCCTTTCAGCTTGAAGAAAAGATTGCGTCATGAAAAAGTACTATGCACTTGAAAAAAAATAGGCACATTTCAACTTTTCGACTGTACGTCTGAATGGACCACAATGACATTCCTTAATTTTTCTTTTGACTGCAATCACAGCGTACGCAGGTGGAGCCCGGGCCTTAACTAGGATTGGTCTATTTCAGATGGCGCAGAACTTTTTGATAAATTTGAAATTTTATACGCAGTATCATCTTATCATCTTACTATTGTTTATTAGGCAAAGTAGCAATAGCGAATTGTTGAAATATATAGCAGCCAATGAAAAATAAACAAGCTATTTCTGATTGGTTACCTTGTTGATTTATTCACCGCTATATATTTTGCCTACAATCTAAGATGTCTGCAGCATTATCGGAAAAGGTCTATTTGGTGAATGATCATGACATATATTGTTGTAAGAAAAAACAAACAAACAAGGAGATGTGAAAGTCAGTAAGATAATGATACCATGATTTTCGAAATATGTTTTTGAGAAGCTTTTCCAGCTTTTCCTTGAATTTTATTTAATTGTCAAGCTGCATGAATTCTTCAAGTATTTTGTTAATCGGAGTGGTTAGTGCAACGTCAGGTTATTTTTAGATCTTCCGTGGATATAACACCGTCCGCGCGGAATGGCTATTTCCACGTCAGGTTGGGAAATTCCCGATAGACATTGAACTTTAAATTATTTGAAATCACGAGTGTTGGGAAGCTGCGATGGGCGAGTGGATAAAGTGATGTTAATAGTAGTGTTGCTGTTTTTGCATGTATGAGTTCGAGCCCCAAAGAAGTCCAAAGTTTTAAAAAAGCCAGAAAAGATCGTATTATCCGGGAGGGCATTTTGATTTGATGAAAGCATGGATGATGGGTGCATGGAGAATAAGGAATAAAGGTTTAGAAGTCACAGCACAGCTGTCAGCCTTTTGACACTTTGGCCATTGGCCATTGCATTATTCATTTCTCTTCATTCTGCATTAATGATTAACAATCCAATCATCAACAACACTTTGAAGACAGGCAAGATCAAGGTAGCTATATCTAGTTTTGGTGTTTGGTAGACAGTACAGTAGACCCATTTCTGCTATTACTATTTGTCTGATTGAACGAGGTGAACAGTTCGATAATTAGGATAAGTAGAGGAGGGTGCCCAGTGTCTATTGTTTGCGCAATTAATTGTGACTTGACTGTAAAACTCATCAAACCCTACTAAACCTTCAATTTTAAGTTCTATCAAATTAGATGATTTTGATAATGTTAGAAAATCTGTTTGATGAGTTTCGGGATAATAAATGGGTCTGGGTTTATCATTCAATTCCTGGTATCATTTCAGCTCAGGATCCTGGGAAGGGTTGGTGTAATTTAAGATGCACGATCTAACGATTTACGATTCACGATGCGCGATCCATCCATAAAGTATGCTGATTATTCCTAATAATTATCATAAAACATAAATTATATAACATAATTCTAAAACAATGGCATAATCTTTTCTGGCTTTTGTTCACCACAGTAAATTTATCCAAAAAAAAGAAATAAATAAGCAATGGAACTACGAATAATAACGACCGTAAAATTATGAAAAAAATAACTTGCATAATCTTACAATAGAAAGAAAGTGAAAGTAATAAACAATGCACAAGAAATATTTTTGCTCTCGAATATATTAAATTAAGAATTTCCTTCTTAAAGCAAATAAAAGAATATATTGGAGAACAATATGTTTTGCGGACCGTAATGTACGAAGCAAAAAACGGATGCTCTATTATGAGAAAGAATTTTCTTTCGGTAAACAATTTCCCTATATTGATTCAAGTTATGAAAAAGAGAGAGAGAGAGAGAGAGAGTACAGAAGGTGAATGCACGTGGCTTTCACTTTCTTTTTTAATCTATAAAGACGCACTGAAAGCTTTTTTAAACATAGTTTGTATAATCTTACATAAATTATGTTTTTAAAAATAATTGAGTTTCAGCGAATGAAAGTTTGTAAATTGCCTAAATATTTTATCATGATTTGTATAATTATGCATGAATTAACATATTTTATGCACGGATCGCGAATCGTGCATCGTAAATCGTTAGATCGTGCATCTTAAATTACACCAACCCTCCTGGGAATTCGACGGCCAGTGTCTGGGGTGAAAGCTTTTTGTGATTGTTTTTGTATTTTTTGAAAATGTTCTAGACACCACGACACAAAATGGTGAATGGACACAGTTTTCTGGTGTTATTAAAAGAACTACTCCTATGGGTCCCGGTCACCAATTTGTGTTAGGCTAGGGTTTTCCTAACCAAACACAAACAACAGAAGCAGCCACCGACCTAAAATTTGCAAATATCTGTTCTGATTTGCCAGCTGGAAGGATTTCCCCGAAATTAAGAACAGTTCCTCGTTTTCCAGGGGAGAAATTTTTACTTCAGAACAGTTATATTTTTCCAGCTAGGAGGTAAAAAAACTTTCGGAACAGGTACGAAATTACCAGGCGATTGATTTCATGCGAGTTCTGTTCTTTTCTACCAGGGCTGACAAAATCTTATAAGAAAACAGATCGCTAAATTCCACCTCGACATTGAAGGACTTTTAAGAACAGAAACTTAATTTCCAGCTAACAGTAAATATCTGTGCGAACAGATCGACAATTTCCAGATGTTCTACACAAATGGAGAATTCTCAGCTGCCACTCTAGGCAACCACATTCAGAAGGAAAAGAACAGATCTCAAAGACTTTTTGACCTTTTTGAAATTTCATAAGAACAGATCATATTTTTCCAGCTGGTCCCAATTTTCAGTAGAACAGATCATATTTTTTCAGCTGGTCCCAATCTTCAGTAGAACAGATCATATTTTTCCAGCTAGTTCCAATCTTCAGTAGAACAGACCACTTTTTTCCAGCAGACTTTTTTCTTTATTTCGCTAAGAACAGACCGCCATATCCAGCTGGAACGTGCCTTTCTGGTGTCCCTCAAGTCTCAGTTTTTTATCTATTATGGTTGAGTTACAGGAGGCTCTGGGAGCCCATTCTCTATCTATGACTATAGATGCTTTGAGTAAGCATCCCGTCAGCACCTTGAACTGACTACCCAATTCCCCTCACATGGCATGGGTTGACCCGGGCAAAGGTTTGTTCACTTGCCAAGTGAACCGTTGTGAGTGGGAATCGAACCTTGGTCGCCTATACAGGAATCAAGGTTGATGCCCACTATACCACATCGCCTCTTCAGTAAAGTCGTTAATCATCCCCCATTTAGACTATTGTTCCCAGCTTTGGAACCCACAGGAAAAGAGCCTGATCCAAGGAATTGAGGCTGTTCAAAGATCATTTACACAGCAAATCACAGATCAAAGCATTGAGCTACTGGGAAAGACGAAGGAGTTTTGAATGTATTCTTTTCAATGAAGGAGGGAAAGATATAATTATCATCTATACTTGGCGCATCCTAAAGGCTTAGTTTCAAATATTGCAATTGATTATGAAACAGAGAATAAAGGCATCTTCAGCTTTCAAGACAAGGGACAAAGATGTCGTGTTAACCCTTTGGAAGTCACTTGCCATTCCACACCTTGACTACTGCTCTCAAATCTATGGTCTCCATCAAAGAGATGTCTCATTCAAGAACTAGAGCTGCTACAAAAATCATTCCTGAACGGTATCCCCTCGTTGAGCCACTTAAACTATTGGGAAAAATTGAACCAACTGAAAATCTACAGTCTTGAAAGAAGAAGAGACAGGTACAGAATCATTTACACGTGGTGCATACTAGAAGACATTGCCCCCAATTTCAACTACAATGACGAGGCAGGCGGCGTACATTCTTACACAAATCAGAGACTGGGTAGAAAATGCAATTTGAAAGCTATAAATGTCAAACATAGAAATATCTGGAGAGGTTGTCTCTCACAAGAAGGACCAAGGCTCTTCAATGCTCTGCCAAAATCCCTTAGAAACCTCACAAACTGTACCAAACAAACTTTTAAACAGCATCTTGACCAATTCCTTAGTACACTGCCAGACGAACTGCTGCTTCCTAATTATTTCAACTTCAGGAGAGCTGACTCTGACAGTACAACAGTAATGGTCAATCATCGGATTCAACGAATTGGATGAGTACCATAAAGTACATAATCAATAACGAAGTAAGTATCAGCTATTTGTTGTGGTTCACCCCCTGATAAGGAGAAGTCTTTTTCAACGCCAAGTCAATGCATCTATTCGTATGCAGGGACCAAAATTGTTCAACTGTTTACCCAAAGATTTGAGGAATCTTACAAAATGTAAAAAAACTGATTTAAAAAAAAACTTGATTATTACTTGCGTATTGTCCTAGATGAACCTCTTGTTTCAGGCTATATAAACTTGAGGAGAGCTAAGACGAACAGTATTGCACACATGGCACTGGTCTCAACGAGATGAGTGGATGCCACAGAGCGTTGAACTACTTCCAAGTATTCCAAGTAAATATTGTCCCAAAACCATAGGTAACATGGTTTTGGCTTTTAAATGTTTTTGGGCCCATTATTGTTTATTATCATGGTTACCAGCAATGCTTTTTGAAAATATTTAACATTAAATGTAAAAAAAGCCAGTTTTGAATCAAAATTTTGAAATAACACTTGTCTTAACCATACAAAAATGATTTTTTATTCTGATTGACTTCATTGTGTGCTTTCAACACATTTATGCCTGGCTTTGTTTTCCATGTTTAGGTCATATTCATCTGTTACGTATGGCTTAAAAAATAGACTTGTTGACAAAACGTAAACAGTCATAACTTTTTTTATTGCTTCAATATTTTGCCCGGCAAACTGAGGGTTAGATGACCCATATATAAAAGATTGTTTTCAGATATAAAGATGTTTGAAATGTTTGAAATGTTTGAAATTTTTTTCAAAGATTTTCTATTTTTTTCGGGGCAATATGGTGACCGGGACCCCGGGATCACTAGCTAGATATTTCTAGAGTACAAGGCTAGAGTGTAGTGTATGAATTATGGCTTGTGTTGTCAATGCCTACACTAGACAGAGGCATGCACTTGCACTGGACAACTTCATGCACTGGACACTTTTGTCCAATGTTTTTTGTGATCACCAGACATAATTTTATCACCAGTCACCATACGCCTGTTTCTAGACAGAAGACACATTCCTAGATATTATGAATACTGTACTGTTAAGTCAAAGTTATATTCATTTATCCAGACGATTGTAATCAGTTTAAAATTGATTATCGATTTTAATCAATAGCTAATCGATAAATAAATGATGGATTAGTTACCTATTAGAATCAAATCAATAACTTATCGACACAATGTCTAAAAAATTGTGAATATTGATTTACTTTATTGATTAGCTATCAATTAAAATCAATCAGCTATTGAGTTGGATTGAAAAATTGGTTTGATGATGAATTGTCGTTCATGCGTGCAGGCGGCATAGGAACTATTAGTACTCCAAAAACAACTTTTCATTTCTTAATAAAATAATAGTTATTATTATAAACATGTTTTATTATAGAGATAAAAACCATAAGTGCATTCAAAGGGCGATAAAAAGCAAGAGAAGAAATTAATCTCTTTCTTCATATAAAAACATTCAAGTGGTTGATACTCTTAAAAACTGTGTACGTCATTTTACATGTTTAAATTCGAAAAGTTATGACAAGGGCTTAAAAGCAATTTAGAATTGACTTATTTATCTTTTAAATCTTATAAAAATTAGATTCCTTGTGGCTTTCCAGCTTTTTCCGGAAGAATTTTCATTTCTTTATTTCACTCCTCTTTACCGTGACATTTTCTGAAATTGTCAAAAACTGGATTGTTCCCCCATTGAGTGCGAGTAGGCCTCCACTCTACGCGGGAGTATGTGGTTCTCCTCCATAACGTATTTTATATTTCCCAATGTTTCGTGCGCGTCTATTGTCTTGTTTTATGTATTGTCTTTGTCTTGTCTTGTTCCTTGTAATTTTGTAGGCGTTTTAAAATGTTATTTCTCTGAATGTTGTTTACTGAACTGTTGTATATTATTGTGAGTGCTGTGAGGGTGAAGTGAAAGAACTTTAGTATTTTAGTAAGTATTTTCTATGTTTGTGTACATGCTTAAGTTCTTTGCTGGGCTTGCGTCTTCTGTGTGTTTTCCAGTGCTTCGTTTTCAGTGTGCTTCGTTTAGGTTTTGTTTGGGGTTTGCGTCTTTTCTGTTTGCCAGCCTTAACTTAGGATATTTTCAGTTTCTTGTAACTAGTTTATGGCAAGTTTTCTAACTTCTAATTTTGTGCATTTGTTTTAGCGTCCCTGAAATATATGGTCAGAATATACTCATTGGGGTCAGTGATATATTCCTCGCTACTGCGTCAGCAGTAACAGTAAAATACTAAAAGTTAAAGTAGCTTGCCATCTAGTACTCACCTTTTCGTTATGTCATACATTCAGTCAGAAAGAGGCAGCAGTAAAAGGGAAAATAAAATTCCAGCCAGATCGAGACTGCATCAAATAGATTTGCTTCAAATTAAAAGAGGCAAATTAGAGGCGAAATACGAACACAGAGCTTTGAAGCTAGACATACTCTTAGAGGATCAGAGACGAGATGAGCTGTTGAATGAAGTTGATGCCCTGGAGAGTCTGTTTGCGGAGTTTATGCAGTATCATTCAAAGTGTCATATCCTGATCGCTGAGGCTGACAATAGTGACGAATTCGATGGATACAGCACTGAATCGATAGATAAAAAAGTTTCTGTTATCAAGAAAAGGGTCATCGAGGTGATGGACCAAGAAATATTGGTGAAGGAGTAAGTGAAGAGAGCCAAGACTGCTAGCAGACCTGAGGAGATAATTGAGCTATTTGCAGAGTTACCCTACGACAAGGCCAGCAGTACAGTATCTTAAAGAAGCTCCTCGAAAAAATCATCTAACAAATCCGAAAAGTCATCTAGCTATTCTGGAAAGTCATCAAATAAATCGAACAAATCAGTTTCGAGCGAGAAGGCCAAAGAGAGAGCAAGATTAGCTGGGCTGCAAATTGAAGCGAAATTTCTACAGCAAAAACAGAAAATTGAGCAAGAGAGTAAAGCCTTCCAGCTAAATCTCGAGATGGCAAAGTCGCAAGCGAAAATAGAAGCTTACGAGAATGTAGAACAAGAAAACAGACTTGGAGAGGATCTTTCCAGAAGTCGACAAGACAGAATTGGTCGATAGCTACGTAAATTCGTATGAAGTTCCAGAAGAAAATGTTGATCCGATCCAATCCAGTGAAGTCGATACAAAGGAAGGATATCTCAAGTCTAATGGGGTGTCCAATGAAGTATCCAAAATCAAGAGTGAGATGCCAAGAGAGAGGTATTTCAAGTCATACGAGGTGCCCAAGAAAAGATACTTCAAGTCGTTAAAAGTAGCCGAAGAGAGATACATCAACTCGTATGATGTGCCCAAACAGAAGACTACATTACGTCAGCAACCCAAGATTACAGTTGAGACGGGGGTTACACAGAAGAATGAAGTCAAGCAAATCCAGCAGATTGAGAGTCATGATCAATGTGCTAACGTAGGAGAAATTTTGAGACATATCCACGCACCTCAGGTGAGTTAAGGCAAGTCTCAAACATATTTTGCGTGACGCGCACCGCTTCCCATTCTTCCTTAACTTTCGTATATAGCTCAAAAGAAGCGTATTAACGAGAGGATTACGGAAAGTGCTGGGCCGAAAATTTAAATCAAGCAAATCTCGAGATATCGGCCAAAAACTGATTTTGACGTTATGAAATACATCGAAAAAACACGTCATAAGTAAGATTCAAATGACGTCATTATTGAAAACAGCGATAACTTCGAGTCTATTAATGCAATCAACACCAAATTTTGACTGGAGACGTAGATTAACGATTCTAAAATATTTGTTGAAAAATTTTCAAAATTTTTAGATGACGTCATTTACTGCCGGTAAAAACTAAAATACGTCAAATAACGATGACGTCATCAAAAAATTTCAAGTTTTTTTCATGCATTATTTCAAAATCAACAATCAACGTCTCCAGTCAAAATTTGGTGTTAATTGTAGTAATGGAATCGAAGTTATCGCTGTTTTAAAAAACGACGTCATTTAACTTGTCTTTTTGACGTGTTTTTTCGACGTATATCATAACGTCAAAATCAGTTTTTGGCCGATATCTTGAGATTGGCTTAATTTAAATTTTCGGCCTAGCACTTTCCGAAATCCTCTCCTTGATACGCTTCTTTTGAGCTATATACGAAAGTTAAGGAACAATGGGAAGCGGTGCGCGTCACGCAAAATATGTTTGAGACTTGCCTTAACTCACCTGAGACTACCTGTTGAGTTATATGTATTCAGTGGCAACATCATAGACTATCCTAACTTCATTGCAACCTTCACTGAGGTGGTTGATTCAACTGTTACAAATCCAAGAGGAAGACTTGCCAGATTGATTCAGTCCTTGAAGGATGAGGCTAAGGAGCTAGCTGAGTCGTGCAATCATCTTCCAGCAGCCGAAGGTTATGCAAGAGCAAGACATCTTCTGGACAAGCAATACGGTAACCGATATCGTATACTCAGTCATTACAGACAGGAGCTTAAACAGTGGCCGAAATTGAGGTCAAGTGATGCTAAAGGCTTCAGACGTTTCTACAGTTTCCTGATGAAGTACAAGGCAACCATGCTATCCATGAAGTCACCGAGTCTTGCTGACAACCCAGAAATCATTCAGAAGTTACAACTTATCTTACCACCTCATCTACAAGAAAGATGGAACAGAAAGAGTTATCAAGTCCGAAAGAATAGACACACCGAGGCAGGTCTAGACGAGTTTATCGCATTCGTTGAAGAGGAGACAGCCTTGATAAACGATCCAAACTATTCAAGGCTAGCATTACAAGATTTCAAGGAGGAGACAACGCCCAGGCAAGGGCAGAAGAAAGGAAGAGATTTCAAGTCTTTTCGAACGTCACCAAAACCTTCGCGTTGTCAAATGTGCGAGGAGATCCATGACCTTGACAAGTGCGAGAAATACCTACAACTTCCAGTCAGCGAGAGGAGAAAATGGCTGTACAGAAAACAGTTATGTTTCGGTTGCTACAATCCAAGCGACGAGACCCATCAAGCTAGATCGTGTACGAGGAAAAGGAAGTGTGAAACTTGTAAAAGTGATCATCCTACAGGGTTGCATGGATACCGGAGAAGACCAAAACCACCTGAAAGAAAGAATGCCAATCAAGAACCTTCTCAACAGACCCAACAGCCAGTACCAGACCAACTCCCTTCTGAAGTTTCACCTCCACTCGTTGTATCCTTCGCGAAGCTTGACATGGAAGCCACCAGTCTCAACGTGGTGTTAGTTCGAATAACACATCCATCATCTGACGTCGTTGTCATCGCCAAAGCATTGCTGGACACTGGTAGTCAAGGAACCTTCATCCACGAAAAGTTACTTGAGCAGCTGAAAGCTCCATCTGTATCAACTTCGATCTCCATCCAAACGATGAATGGTGTCACCACTGAATCGTGTCGAAGTATCAACAATCTCCAGATATCATCACATTTCGACCACAAGACCAAGATCCAGCTTCCAAAGACGTATAGTAGATCTTTCATCCCTGTCGACAAAGATGAAATTCCGTCTCCAAGTAAGCTTCGAAGATGGACGTACTTAGAGAAAATCCATCCATTCTTGCAGCAAGACGATGACGATCTAGATGTTGGACTTCTCATCGGAGGAAATTGCCCACGTGCCCTATAACCAGTAGAAGTAATTCCATGTCAGGATGATGGACCGTATGCCTTCCGATCGGCTTTGGGATGGTGTGTCACTGGGCCAATCGTCACCAATTCTTCAAGCCAGCGATCAACAAGATGCAACTTTATCGCGTTCTCCGAAGACAAGAGACCAACACGTTTTGTCTTTGAAGATAAGATCAAAGAAGTCGGGCTGAAAGAAACGGTGCTACAGATGCTACAAATGAATTTCTCCCAATCAGCAAAACCAGGAGACCTCGAACGAATGTCGATCGACGATAAGCAATTTCTCGAGCTGATGGACAACGAGGTGAAGTTCATCGATGGACATTACGAGCTTCCATTGCCAATGAAGAATCCTGACGTGCAAGTTCCGAATAATAGGATCCAAGCTGTCAAACGTGCACGCAGTCTCAAACGTAAACTTCAGAAAGACAAAAGGATGTACAACGATTATTGCACCTTCATGAACAAACTCTTCGATAAATCGTATGCCAAGAAAGTTACAAGCGAGAGTATTGAAGGAAAGACTTGGTACCTACCACACCACGGAATCTACCATCCCAAAAAGCCAGAAAAGATACGAGTCGTTTTCGATTGCAGTGCGACTTACGGTGGTGTTTCGCTTAACTCGATGCTTCTGCAAGGACCAGATCTTACGAATCAGATTGTGGGAGTGCTGTCAAGATTTCGAGAAGAGCAAATTGCGTTAGTTGCAGATATCGAAAGCATGTTTTATCAAGTCAGAGTACCCGTTGAACAACAAGACATGCTACGCTTCATTTGGTGCCCGGAAGGTAATCTTGATGCAGAACCCGAAGATTACATGATGTGTGTTCATTTATTTGGAGGAACACACTCCCCAAGCACTTGTAATTACGCCCTTCGAGGAACAGCTATCGATAACGAGAAAGAATTCGGCAAAGAAGCAGCATCCACCCTTTTTCGAGATTTCTACGTCGACGACATGTTGAAAGGAGCAACCAATATCGAATCAACCGTCAAACTCCAACGCAACGTCAAAGGAATGTTGCAGCCGGAGGTTTCAATCTCACCCAATTCATGAGCAGCTCAAGAGATGTGCTAGACGAAATCCCAGCTGACATCAGAGCAAAAGGAATCAAAGACGTTGACCTCTCAATCCAGTCTCTACCTATCGAAAGAGCCCTTGGAGTCAGTTGGTGTGTCGAGACAGACTCCCCTTTGACAAGACGAGACATTTTGGCATCCATCAGTTCGGTGTATGATCCCCTTGGATTCGGTGGTCCGTTCGTTTTGCCGGCAAAACAACTGCTACAACAAATATGTGCTGAACACAAGAGTTGGGACGACGAGATCTCTCCAGAGCAGCGCCACGTTTGGGAGAAATGGCGCAACTCTTTGCATCTGCTTCAGGAAATCAGCATCCAACGGTGTATCGTACCATCAGATTTCGGTGAAATATCGGAAGTATCATTTCATCATTTCTCCGACGCTTCGACGAAGGATTACGGTCAGGTCTCCTATTCAAGACTTGTCAACGACCAAGGGAGGATCCATTGCAGTTTCATCATTGGTAAAGCTCGAGTCGCACCCTTGAAACCAACCACAGTACCGCGATTAGAGCTGACGGCAGCAACTACATCAACCAAGGTCGCAGCTCAACTCAAGAAAGAAATGACACTCGTGCCAAACTACGAAGTTTTCTGGACCGACAGCAAAGTGGTTCTTGGCTACATTTCAAATTGAGCCAAGAAATTTCATCTCTTTGTCACGAACCGAGTTCAAGCAATCCACGATGGGTCTAACGTCGAGCAATGGAGATATGTACCAACTGACGACAACCCCTCTGACGATGGTTCAAGAGGGAAAACAGTTCAAGAGTTCGTCGAAAAGCAGCGATGGATCAATGGACCCGACTTCCTATGGCAACCAATCGAAATGAAATCCAAAGAACAATATCAAGTCGAGGATGACGATGTCGAAGTCAAAAGGGCAAAGCCAATGAAAGTAAATCTAGCAAGTATCGTGGAAAATGAATTCGAATTATTATTCAAGCGTGTATCAAGTTGGTACAAGCTTAAACGTATCATTGCAAGAATGATGGCATGGAGACTAAAGAAGAAGGTTGACGTTGACCTTCTTTTCAAATCAGAGCTACTTATCGTGAAGTTAACACAGAAAGCAAGTTTTCCATCAACGATCGAAAAATCAAAGAAAGGGATATTATCCAGGGTGGATCCCTTCACTGACGACGATGGAATCATTCGTGTTGGCGGAAGAATCACCAATTCAACTTTGCCATGGAATTTGAAGCATCCAGTTATCATACCAAAGGAGCACCCTGTGTCAATTTGATCATACGGCACTTCCATCAGAAGATCCACCACGGAGGCAGAGATGCGACTCCTAATGAAATCCGACAAAATGGTTTCATGATCATCAACGCTAATTCACGAGTTCGAAACGAAATCTTCAAATGTGTAACGTGCCGACGTATCCGTGGCAAGCTTGGTGAGCAGAAGATTGCAAATCTTCCATCAGAGAGATGTTCAGAGTCAGCACCTTTCACGTATACAGGGGTGGACATGTTTGGTCCATTCATTATCAAACAAGGACGGAAGGAGCACAAACGATACGTCGCTCTTTTTACATGCTTCGCAAGCCGCGCCATTCACCTTGAGAGCACGGCAACACTCGATACAGATTCCTTCATCATGGCATTGGGAAGATTCATCAATCGAAGAGGATATGTACGACAACTTCGCTCCGACAATGGTTCGAACTTTGTAGGAGCAGACGCAGAATTCAAGAGAGCAATAAAAAAGATGGACCAGGTGAAGATCAATGACTTCCTTCTTCGCAACAACATTGACTGGATGGGATGGGACTTCAACACACCATTGGCAAGTCACATGGGAGGAGTCTGGGAGCGCCAAATTCGATCATGTCGCTCCATCCTGACGTCGCTACTGAAGAATCACAGCCAAAGTTTGAACGACGAGAGCTTCAATACATTTTTGACAGAGGCTGAGACTATTGTGAACAGTCGTCCATTGTCAGTAGAGGTATTGAGTGACAGCAATAGCTTAGTTCCACTGACCCCAAATCAACTGTTGACATCAAAGACGAAGATCGTGATGGCACCACCTGGTCAGTTCACTGAAGCCGACATCTACAGTCGTCGTCGATGGAGAAGAGTGCAACACCTCGTCAATGAATTTTGGTCACGCTAGCGATCAGAATATCTACAATCACTACAACCCAGACGAAAGTGGAATCAACCAAGACGTAACTTTGTTGTAAACGACGTCGTGCTCATCAAAGACGATTCGATTCAACGCAATGATTGGCGACTCGGTCGTGTTACCAGCGTAAAGACAGGAGATGACGGCAACGTGCGCGGTGTAGTCGTGCAAACGTCAAAACGCAAAGAATACGAACGACCAATTGCAAAGATCGCTCTGTTAGTTTAAAGCAACGTAATTAACGAATCCCCGTCAAGGAGCCATATTCAATAATCTTTGTATGAGAAGTGAATGAACTGAAATTCACTAGTATTTATTGATTGCAAATGAACTGAAATTCGCTCACGATGTTGATTGATTGCTATTATGAATAAAAGTATGTCATAAAGGGCACATTGAACTTGAATGTTTCAATTGGTTTATGGTATACAAGAAAAGATAGTTATCAAAAGAAATTTTGTTAAATATTTGTAGAAAATGAATTTATCAATACATTTATAGTATTTATAGGTGAAAATGAATTTGTCAAGATTATGTATAATCTTGAGGGGAGCCAGATGTTCCCGCATTGAGTGCGCGTAGGCCTCCACTCTACGAGTATATGGTTCTCCTCCGTAACGTATTTTATATTTCTCAATGTTTCGTGCGCGTCTATTGTCTTGTTTTATGTATTGTCTTTGTCTTGTCTTGTCCCTTGTGAATTTGTATTGTGACGTCACTTAATTGGATTTTGTAGGCGTTTTAAAATGTTATTTCTCTGAATGTCGTTTATTGAACTGTTGTATGTTGTTGTGAGTGCTGTGAGGGTGAAGTGAAAGAACTTTAGTAAGTATTTTCTATGTTTGTGTACATGCTTAGTTCTTTGTTGGGCTTGTGTCTTCTGTGTGTTTTCCAGTGCTTCGTTTTCAGTGTGCTTCGTCTAGGTTTTGTTTGGGGGTTTGCTTCTTTTCTGTTTGCCAGCCTTTCGTTTCTTTTGGGTCTAACTTAGGATATTTTCAGTTTCTTGTAACTAGTTTATGGCAAGTTTTCTAACTTCTAATTTTGTGCATTTGTTTTAGCATCCCTGAAATATATGGTCAGAATATACTCATCGGGGTCAGTGATATATTCCTCGCTACTGCGTTAGCAGTAACATGTGGTTTTACCAAGAAACCAACAAAAACGAGAACCATGTCATCTTGATTTTACCTTTATCTCTGACGGTTATCAATCAATATGTTTTTAACTATACTTCACATAAATATTCAAGGGATCCAATCAAAACTCCACCAAATCCAGGAACTGATCCAGACCCAAAACTCTGATCCATTCAGGAAACCTTTCTCTCTAAGAGAAATCAAATCAAAGATTTTCGCAGACCTCTCAAATGTCGAGGAGGTATCATCCTGGCCTACAGAGATAGTATGAAACATTCCAAATCGCAAAAGATAGTTACACCAAAAGCAACGAATATATAATCTCAAAGTTCATTCACGACGATAAACCACTTGAGATAATCTCCATGTATAATCTAAGCTCAAATAACATCGACACCCTAGAGATCTCAAATATTCTCACTGACACATCCATCCTTGTTGGAGATCTAAACTGCAAGCACCAAACTTGGGGAAATAAATCCCACAACTCAGGAGGAACAAAACTACTCAATCTTATCCAAAGAGAAAACATCTCTCATTCTTTTCACAACAAACCAACGTATAAAAGTCACAATCCTCCATACTCCGAAAGTTCTATTTACTTATCTCTGTGGAGATCACGACACCAATATATCAAATCTTTCACCCCTCTGACCTTAGATGACATAAGAAGTGACCATCTTCCTGTTTTATTTAAAGTTTATGCAAGCTTATCCAAACCAAAATTCACTAAAACAATACCTTTGTACCACCAAGTGAATTGGCAAGAAGCCAACCAAAAGATAGCAAACATCAACAGAACAGATCTTACCAGGCAAGGCATTAACAGTCTCATACAAACCCTCGAGCAAACAATAACAAGTATCCAAGAACTAATACCCTACAAAACGATCACTACCAGTAACCAAGGAATCTCCAAAGACATTCGAGACAAAATAACAGAGAAACGTAGGTTGATCAAAATATACAAACGAACCAGAGACCCTAACGACAAAAGAAACGTCAATAGAATAACAAAAGAAGTAAAAAAAGATATTCAACTCTCTGAACAAAGAAAACTTAAAAAACAAATAGATGCCATAGACTCTCGTGACTCTCGAAAATCATGGAAGAGCTTTAACAATGTCTTTAAGAAGAAAAAAACAACAACAATAACCAAAATAATTGATCCTTCTGATAACACCGAAAAAACTTCTGAAAAAGATATTGCTGAGGTCTTCAGAAAGAACCAAGAAGATATCTTTAAAGGTAACCCGGTCTCTAATCAAGAACACGAAAACAGAGTAAACAATTGGTTTGACACATTCAGAAATTACCACAAACCCATCCAGATCTTCATTGAAAAAGCCGAAATTAAAAAGAAAATCATAAAGCTGAAAAAAAAAGGCCCCTGGACCTGATTTAGTCACCAACATAGTCATCAAACAACTTGAACCAGCTATCACAGATGTACTCTACATCATATATAATGCTTGTTATAACTATGGATTTTTCCAGATAACTGGAAAATAGCAAAAATCAAAATGCTCTATAAAAAAGGGAGTACTCTTGACCCTTTCAATTATCGACCAATATCTCTGTTAAGTCAGCTTGGTAAAATCTTTGAATCACTAATAACACCCCTGTCTCAGTGCCCTGGTAGAACTTTTTTCCTCAGTGGGGATGAAAATTTCTATCAAAATGCCAATGGGGATAGAAAATCTATTGTTTCCAGCTTGAAAATTCCAGTGGGATGGTTTTGGTGTGCAATTTTTTACATTCAGTTTTCAATGGGGATAAAATCATAGAGCAATTTCGCAGTGGGGTTGAAATTGTAGGATATTTTTTCCACCGGGGACGATTTTTTGGCCTATTTTTCCACCGGGGTGGGGGTCCACCGGGTCTGTGACACAGGGGTGTCTAATAGCAGATATAATAAGATTCTGGGCGGAAGACAATGACAAAATAGATTTGATACAAGCAGGGTTCAGAAACAAAAGATCCACAAACGATCAACTCTACACACTCATCCAATATTGGGGGGGGGGGGGGTTTGGGGAAATACCGTTTTCCCGTCAAAATTTTTGCTGAATCCCGTAATCCCGAAAATTGAAAAAATAATAACACCGTCACACCGGCTTGTACAGGGCAAAAATGTACCTGAATACCTTCACCGTCTGATTTTAAAATACCGTTTTCCCGTCTCTCTTTTCTTCAAATCCCGTAATACCGTACTAAAAAAGGGCCAATCCCGTCACACCGTAAAAGTACAAACCCCCCCCCCCAATATTGTTTTGAAGGTTTCAACAGAAATAAACAAACTGACACCATTTTCATTGACTTTGAAAAAGCCTTTGATAAAGTGTGGCACAAGGGATTACTATACAAACTAAAAGCTTTACGAATGCCTAACGAAGACTTATTTATGATCAAAAGCTTTCTTGAGGACAGACAATGTTTCATTCAAAACGGCAAAGAAAGAAGTGAAATGTTCACACCGGAAAACGGTGTACCACAAGGAAGCTGTCTCGGTCCACTCCTATTTATCCTATTATTTGTAGTCGATATTACCACCCACGAGAAAGTAAAACAATCAAAATTCGCGGATGACTTGGCTCTCATGGCTCAAGTATTCAAAGAAAAAAAAGAAAAAGCATCAATCCATCAAACAAAGATCTTCAAATCTTATTAAATAACATCAATAAGTGGTGCTTGAAATGGAGAATGAAGATCAACGTAAACAACGAAAACAATTCTGCTAAGCGTTTCTAAAGGCATACCTTCTGATACCAACTATAAAATTAATAATCATCCCATAACCAAGAAAAAACGAAACCAAATTCTTGGGTATGACCACGAGTACAATAAAGAAAAAATGAAGTCCGTAGCTCAGAGATAAGGGGACTTATTACTCGTGGAATGACCCTAGGTATCCCAATTTTCTGTCTTGAGATATCATCGATTTAAGTTTTCCCCTCAATCTTTTGTTTGCACAAAACTATTCATCAAACAACAAAAGTTATAAATATGAAGTTCCTGTTTTCTCTAACATTTTTTTACAAGAAAAACTTAATGAAATTATTCTTGTCTAAAAAGTTTCGCTATTGTATTTCGAAATAAACCATATATTCTTCTGTTTTGGTATCTTCTAAAGGGCTCTTTTATGGACGAAAAGATAATGGGCACAAGATTGACTGTTCTAAGAAATTCTTTTCAAGCAGCCGTTCTTATATAAAAAGGGGCAAATCACAAATGTTCCCCTCTTCTTTTTTTGAATATTGTTTGGCGGTCTTATTGAACTAGAGAAGTGAGACATTTTATTTATAAACAAGGGAAACAAGGAAGAGATACAAATTCTATCATAACATCCAAAATATTTGGAATTAATAAACAATAATTAAATGTCTGGAAAGCTCTGGAAATTTTACATCAGATTAAACAAAAAAAAAATTTTTGATAAAAATTCCAAACGAAGGTTTCCACATACCTTAATTACTCATGTACGAACCAGATATTTATTAGCATTCATTCATTGTATTTATTTAGTTTGATGGTATTGAAATATCAATTCACAATTTCAATCCTTTGAACGTGACCATATGCAGTAAACCCCACATCCTTTCTGCATTTTAGAGTAATATTCAGAAATCACTGGAATCTCTTTCTAATCATTTTAAGGTTAATAACCCGAAACGTTTCCAATTGAATATTTCAATGTGCTTAGCAAAAATTTTCGATTCTAGCTCTAAGGAGTCAAATAAATTAGTATAAAAAATTTTTCGTCTAGGAAACCTCGTCTTATTTTACAGTCTTGGTTTAAATTTAGCACATATGAATGCTGCCTTGCTGTTATCAACTTTGAAAATAATCCAGTCATTTCTTTATCCATGTAAATCATGAAGAGCAAGATTGTACTTTTATTTTTCATTGGATGTCTTGATGCATTAAATGGTTTATTCACTTTATGATCCAATACACGCTTTTTTTTTATAAGAATGGTGTAAATCCATTTCATCATGGATATTCTTAACTTTTTTGGGAAAATCATCCTAAAATATTCTTACAGCATTCTTAGGTTAGGATCCTAACTCAACTTAACATTTAGTACATACGTCTCAAAATTCCATGATGGTGATATTCTTAGCATATTCTTAATTTTTTGGCCATTTTCATCATGGACATTCTTATAAAGTGTGTATGTACAAAGGAGGTTGCTAGACAAAGCAGCATTTGACGATCTAACATCCAGACTTTTAGATATTCAAAGTTTTTAAATGTTGAATAACGTTCTTTGGCAAGATTGAATGTTTTGGTAATGACATTATGATAAAGAACAGCTGTTCTTTGCAAATCTGTCTTTTTCAAACGTCTATCACATTTTCAAAAGATACCTTATTTCAAATTCCTTGCTCAAATGGGATAAAACTTCCTTTGGATTATTGTTCAAAGGCTAAAAAATCCAGAGGGGATGATTTTGGAGTGCCATTTTTAAACATTTAATTTCGAGTGCGGGATGAAATATAAGTCAATTTCACAGTGGGGCTAAAATTCCAGTGTATTTTCCTGCCGGGGACGAATTTTTCCCAAATTTTCCAGTGGGACTGGGGTCCCAGCGGGTCTGTGACACAGGGGTTTATTACAGGCCTAAAATGTCAAATCATCTGATTATGCCTAGGGTGAATGGTGGATAAGAAAGCATCCACCGAAGAGGGACAAAATATCTGTTCTGAAGGCATGTTCCAGCTGGATATGGTGGTCTGTTCTTAGCGAACTAAAGAAAAAAGTCTGCTGGAAAAAAGTGGTCTGTTCTACTGGAGATCGGGACCAGCTGGAAAAATATGGTCTGTTCTACTGAAGATTGGGACCAGTTGGAAAAATAGGATCTTTTCTTATGAAAAATTAGTTTGATATCCAAAAAATAAGATGTCTAAGAATTTCCTATCTGTTCTGAGGGAATTTCAAAGAAGTCAAAAAGTCTTTGAGATCTGTTCTTTTCCTTCTGAATGTGGTAGCCTGGAGTGGCAGCTGAAATTCTTCATCTGTGTAAAACAACTGAAAATTGTCGATCTTCTCGCACAAATATTTAAACTGCTAGCTGGAATAAATTAAGTTTCTGTTCTTAAAAGTCCTTCAGTCGAGGTGGAATTTAGCGATCTGTTCTTAGAAGATTTTGTCAGCCCTGGTAGTCTGGTAGATATGAACAGTTAACTCGCATAAAATTAATCGCCTGGTAATTTTGTACCTGTTCTGAAAGTTTTTTTACATCTAGCTGGAAAAATATAACTGTTCTGAAGTAAAAATTTCTCCCCTTAAACGAGGAACTGTTCTTAATTTCAGGGAAATCAGTAGCGGCCTGGCTTAAATTTCTTGGTGGTGCAAACTATGAAATTGGCGCCCCTGGTATTTTTTTCCTTATTTGCGCCCTCCATTATTAAGTGAAAATATTAAACTGTAAGAGCAGTGACTGTTTGAAAGTAACGCCCCTAATCTTTGAAATGGAAATTTTATACCTAGTAAGTCGATTTAGTCTATATTTTTGCTTTCTAAAACTCTTTTCAGAAAAATTAGAAGATAATCTTTAAACGTTTGCGCCGCCTGTCTTACTTTACTTTCTATTAAAGATCAATGGCTGAAAGAGGCCCCAAAAATTCACAAGTTGGGAGGAAGGGTTCCTTGTAATAGTGGTGCCGCAGGCAAAAAATTTTGGTGTAAGAAAGGTCAAACAGTTTAAAAGATCTTCTACAACGGGGAAAGTTAGTCAGTATAAGACCACAAAACCACAGCGAGAATCAACAAGTTTGATCATTTTGGCAATCTCTCATTTTGGGGGTGAGCATTCTCTTTAACCCCTGGTGGATACACAACACTTTTCTACTTCTGATTCAATATTGATGGAAGTTTTGAAAAAATGCAAGAGAGAAAGGATGCAAGAGGGTAAAATAAAGCGCCGCAGGCGAAAAAAATTAAAATTGTACTCATGGAAGGCCCTATAAACGTGCCGAAGGGCGCCAAATTGCCCAATTAAACATCAAAAATAATTTGGCGCCCCCCTTAAAAAGCTCTTTTGGCACCCCTCTCAGATCTTTCTAGGTGGTGCACTGCACACCCTGCACCCCCTGCCAGGCTGCCACTGAGGGAAATCCTTCCAGCTGGCAAATCAGAACAGATATTTGCAAATTTTAGGTCGGTGGCTGGTTCTGTGGATATTATCCTTTACTAAAATAATAGAAAGAGTCGAAAAATGAAACTTCACTAAATACTCTAACTAGCCATAACTTTAAGGTGCCACCGCAGCAAAACGAACACATAGAGTTGAATTTGCGTTCAAAAGGAATTATCTTAGCCCTACAGTAATTTTTGTTAAGAGTGATCTCTCATCTGAGACAAAATTCTTTAAAATGCTAACAAATTTGTCAAGGGAGTGATATACAGTCTACTTAGAGTTACATCCGTGCCTTGTCTTACACGTTTTTTTATAAGAACAATTTCATAAGAATACGAGGCTGAAGTTTGGCCAAAACCGAGGAACAAATTAAGAAGAATCTGAGCCTCAGATTTCAGAAATTACAGTACAGGTTTCCATTTTCATTAATATTAACATTTAAGCCTGAAAAAACTCATATAAAATTAAGAACAGCCCAGCCAGGAGAGTTATATGACTTACTGGTTTTTCTTTAAAAAGCGCCGTTTATCTGTAGATACTGCTCTTCATTTACTAATGTACACGTTTAGCAACAAAACTGTGTGTGTGATTTGTTTGTTTTGAGGGGTTGACCTGACCAGGCCCTTTTCCACCATTTACTTGGTTATAAAGGGTGTATCGATCATACGTGAACAAAGAATAAGACATGATAGTAGAATACGTTTTTACTCATGTTTAAGGAGTGATTTGAAGAAGATCATGTGATGAAGTTGTAATTACATTATATGTATCAATCAGAGAGGTTTACTTTTTGTTTGAATTAAAAATAATGGAAACAAACGAAAACTGTTGGTTGATAAGTTAAAAAACATTAAAAAGGTTAAAAGAGATACTATGTCGTCGAGTTGTGGACCCTTGTGGGAGCAAAGATAGGGTGTATATGTATGAAAGATGAAGATTTTTTTTGACATGAGATATCTAAGTGTGGTTCGAAATGACTACATGAGGAGTTGAGAAATTGTCAAAACCATTAAAATAGACTTCGCGAATCTGAGAAACACTGTTTTTAGGATTAGCTTTAGCTTGGGTTAACCAAGCTTTGGCGAGATCTTTGATTCTAGTGTTGATGGGTTTGATGTTACTTTCATCTTGAAGTGTCTGGATTCGAGTGTATTTCGAAGAATTGGTGATAAGTCTCAAACATTTGTTTTGGAATATTTCAAGTTTACTTTCGTTGGCTTTTGCCTTTTGGGAGTGTGCACAACATGGCTAAACCGTACTCAAGGATAGGTCTTATGAGTTGTATATAAGCCTTTCTCTTGGCCCTCATGCTGAAGTTGAGGTTATTCATCTTTATGAGGTATTCTAATTTTGAATGGGCTTGTGCGATCTTCTTTGAAATGTGCGTGTTGAAATTGAGAGTTGTGTTTAGGGTCCACAGTGGGCCCAGAGGTGGAAATAGGGAAAAAACGAAAGTTAAAATTTTGCTTTAATAATATGATTTATGGAATCTTGAATAAATTTCTTATAAGATGCCAAAGTTTCAAGTCTGTATCTGATCTGTAACTCAAGTTATGTGGCTCCAAAGTTGACTGAAAACCACATTTTGATGAAAAATCAAAAAAAGTGAAAAATGCATATTTTTGAAGATTCTGATCTAAATTCAGCTTGTAAATCAGTTCTTTTGTGTGATAACCTTTAGAGACATTATATTCTAAAGGGAAATTGCTTAAAAGTAAGTATAAATATCGAAGAACGAGAAAAAATTCAAATTTTCAGTCAAAATTCTCATCACGAAAATGCTTAAGGTAACCACAAATGTCCAAATATCTCAAAAAAACCGCTAAGTGTCACATATCAAACCATATATGTTTTGAAAACTACAGACACTAACCTTTCCAAAAATGCTGGAGTTTCGATGTGACACTTAGCGGTTTAAAAGTTCTAATTTTGCCTGCATTTTCCAAGCTACAAATCTCAATTTTCATGAAAAATCTCAAAAGAAAGTCAAAATTTGAAGTTTACTATTTTCTAACTCATGTAATGTGACCCTAGAGCTCTACTAATGCCTTAATAATACAAAAAATGTAAGAAATACTATCTTGTTGTTCTACCACTCCCTATTTCCAAACTTTTGTCCTCTGGGCCCAGTGTGTATGGTTTGATATGTGACACTTAGCGGTTTTTGAGATATTTGGACATTTGTGGTTACCTTAAGCATTTTCGTGATGAGAATTTTGACTGAAAATTTGAATTTTTTCTCGTTCTTGGATATTTATACTTACTTTTAAGCAATTTCCCTTTAGAATATAATGTCTCTAAAGGTTATCACACAAAAGAACTGATTTACAAGCTGAATTTAGATCTGAATCTTCAAAAATGTGCATTTTTCACTTTTTTTGATTTTTCATCAAAATGTGGTTTTCAGTCAACTTTGGAGCCACATAACTTGAGTTACAGATCAGATACAGACTTGAAACTTTGGCATCTTATCAGAAATTTATTCAAGATTCCATAAATCATATTATTAAAGCAAAATTTTAACTTTCGTTTTTTCCCTATTTCCACCTCTGGGCCCACTGTGCCATATATGTTTTGAAAACTACAGACACTAACCTTTCCAAAAATGCTGGAGTTTCGATGTGACACTTAGCGGTTTAAAAGTTCAAATTTTGCCTGCATTTTCCAAGCTACAAATCCCAATTTTCATGAAAAATCTCAAAAGAAAGTCAAAATTTGAAGTTTACTATTTTCTAACTCATGTAATGTGACCCTAGAGCTCTACTAATGCCTTAATAATACAAAAAATGTAAGAAATACTATCTTGTTGTTCTCCCACTCCCTATTTCCAAACTTTTGTCCTCTGGGCCCAGTGTGCTCGTGAAAGATAGATCTAAAAAACATTGCCACTTTTTTCTTTCTTTTTGCCTTAAACTAAAGTTATGACCCTTTAAAGCAAAAAATCGCCATTATTTTCATGTTTTTTGTCGTTTTTTGACGTTTTATCGAATAATTCGAAAACTAAGGGTTTAGAAAGAAAAACGTGGCAATGTTTTTTCGTCTTTTTTTCTGGATCATGATCATATAAAAAGCTTTATTAAATTGCCAACATAAGGGGACTTATCACTCTCTGAAGATGACATGGTCAATTTTCCTTTGTCACCTTTTATTTCTTTGTCAAATTGACAAAATTTAATGTTGTCAGTATCATTCGATAGAGAATTTAATAAGCTTTCCAAAAATATATACTTTTACGATTGAAATATATCTGCATCGAAAGCTATTAATAAAAGAGTCAGGTGTGGTGTAGAAGGTTTCCACATACCTTAATAATACACCTTTCCCGAGTTTATTTTTTCCAACATGAAAACAAGACCGAGTAGGACAAACAAAAATTCAAAATGGTCGAACAAGCGAGTAAAGTGCAGAAACTACTGTTGTTTAAAATTTTTAGGTGAATAATATTGAAGTAAACATCGAAATAACCTTCGAAATATTTGTAAAATATGCTGAAGTCCCGGGGGGGGGGTACTAGGTTTGCGAGGTGACGGGTATGTCCGAGCCGAAAATCGAAAATCGACCCTTTGAGAGACAAAATTTTGGTGATTTTGGGACCCTTTGAGAGACTTTTTCCTAAATTTTGGTCCATTTTTTCCAAATTTTGGTTTGATTGTCACCAAATTTTGGTCAAAATTTTTGGAAATCGTGACTCTTTGAGATTTTTGATTTTCGTGATTTTTGGACCCTTTCAGAGACTTACTTTTGAATTTGTACCCCATTGAGAGACTTTTGTGGAATGAGAAAAGGTACCCTTTATGGCTCGCACATACCCGGTACCCATTTTGCCTAAGTACCCTCCTCCCCCCGGGCTGAAGTCATACCATGATGTATATCTCTCAAAGTTCGGCCTTTATTTACTCTCAAAGTGATCGAAATACCAACAGTTAAAAGTTGGGGGAAAAGCAAGGTTATGATGATAATATACAGTATATCGAGTCAGAGGATGCAAATTCCTTTCGGTCATAATTATAGTATAGTAGAACGTTCCCTGAACTAAAATTCTTTGAAATAATACAATAAAACATCCTCAATAATACCTCAAGGGTGCGCATATACAAAATAATTTCAAGGGAGATGCAAAACAAGCATGAAAATGAAGAATATCTAAATGAATGTTGTATTACATAGACCCAAAAAAGAGAGTGAAAAGTGAACAAAAGCCATTTCAAATTATGTTTGGTAAATTTTTTGTCTACTACGATACGTATGAGGTCATAGCTGTTCTATTTCTCAACGGCTCAAATTGCACTTTACTCATCAAATTCCACAAAAAATATCCCTAAAAAGAAGTTTTGCTATATTCACCAGCCAAAGCCAAAGGGGGGGGGGCATGCCAAGCCTACCAAAAGTTCCCCAATTACATGGGCTAGTTATTGCAGTGATGTCTTCAACATTTCAGGAGATTAAATAATAAAGAAAGATGTATCTTCAACAATTATGTGGCCCTAGCCTAACCACCCCCGGGGGGGGGGTACTAGGGTTGGCGAATGAGGGGTATGTGCGGACGGGACCTCCGAAAACAGACCCTTAGAGCCTTAGAGAGACTGATTTTTGCTGAAAAGGTGACCCTTTTTGAATTTTTTTTTTCGATTTTTGAAAAAAGTCATACCCTTAGAGAGTCTTTATTACAATTTTTTCTCTGGAAATCAAAAAATTTCCTAAAAATTTTGAATTTTCCAACCCTTAGAGAGACTAATTTAAAACTTTCTGATTTTTCCGACCCTTAGAGAGACTTTGAAAGGTGAAAAAAATGACCGTACTAGGCTGCATGCATGCCCAAATTAGTTTTGATATAGGGGATGCGAATCGGGCTCTGATATCGCTTCCAAGAAAATTACCGAATAGCTATGTATTTTGCAGAATTTTGGCGACTTGTATTTTTCAAAAAACTCGATGTGTATTGTTTGAGTTATTTGATGACGTAAATAGAAATCAAATAAAGATTCAAATAAAAAGAACATATGGCTAGAAATCTCTCTTTCTCCTCTATTTCTTTTTGTTTATCGAAAATTAAGGTATGTGGAACCTTCTACACCACACCCGACTCTTTTATTAATAGCTTTCGATACAGATATATTTCAATAGTAAAAGTATATATTTTTCGAAAGCTTATTAAATTCTCTATCGAATGATACTGATAACATTAAATTTTGTCAATTTGACAAAGAAATAAAAGAAGACAAAGGAAAAATGACCATGTCATCTTCAGAGAGTGATAAGTCCCCTTATGTTGGCAATTTAATAAAGCTTTTTATATGATCATGATCCAGAAAAAAGAAGGAAAAAACATTGCCAAATTTTTTTTTCTAAACGCTTAGTTTTCGAATTATTCGATAAAACGTCAAAAAACGACAAAAAACATGAAAATAATGGCGATTTTTTGCTTTAAAGGGTCATAACTTTAGTTTAAGGCAAAAAGAAAGAAAAAAGTGGCAATGTTTTTTAGATCTATCTTTCACGAGTACAATAAAGAAAAAATGAAGTCCGTAGCTCAGAGATAAGGGGACTTATTACTCGTGGAATGACCCTAGGTATCCCAATTTTCTGTCTTGAGATATCATCGATTTAAGTTTTCCCCTTAATCTTTTGTTTGCACAAATATTAAACAAAACTATTCATCAAACAACAAAAGATATAAATATGAAGTTCCTGTTCTCTCTAACATTTATTTACAAGAAAAATTTAATGAAAATATTCTTGTCTAAAAAGTTTCGCTAATAAATCATATATCCTTATTATAATACATTCATCTGTTTTGGTAACTTCTAAAGGGCTCTATTATGGACGAAAAGATAATGGGCACAAGATTGACTGTTCTAAGAAATTCTTTTCAAGCAGCCGTTCTTATATAAAAAGGGCAAAACACAAATGTTCCCCTCTTCTTTTTTTGAACATTGTTTGGCGGTCTTATTGAACTAGAGAACAGAGACATTTTATTTATAAACAAGAGAAACAAGGAAGAGATACAAATTCTATCATAACATCCAAAATTTTGGGAATTAATAAACAATAATTACATGTCTGGAAAGCTCTGGAAATTTTACATCAGATTAAATAAAAAAAAAATTTTGATAAAAATTCCAAACGAAGGTTTCCACATACCTTAATTGAATTAGCAAACAAAACTCTCAAGATAACAAAAGACGACAAACTGTCAATCAAAGTTCTCTATCATTCAACTCTTTTTTTGGTTAGCAGATTTTTTGCTAAGTTCGGAACGTTTTTGTGAGCCTGATTCGCATCCCCTATATCAAAACTTATCAGAGGGGATGTGTGCAGCCTACATAGGTACATGCTGAAACATAATGACTGCTCAAAAGTCACGGGACAGGTCATCATCACTCTGACAATTTTTGGAAGACTCCTTTGGTTTTATTCCCGGGGGGGGGGTACTTAGGCAAAATGGGTGTCAGGTATGTGCGAACCATAAGGGTACCTTTTCTCATTCCTCAAAAGTCTCTCAAAGGGGTACAAATTCAAAAGTTAGTCTCTGAAAGGGTCCCAAAATCACGAAAATCAAAAATTTCTCTCTCAAAGGGTCACTATTTCCAAAAACTTTGACCAAAAATTGGTGAAAATCAAACCAAGATTTGGAAAAAATGGACCAAAATTTAGGGAAAAGTCTCTCAAAGGGTCCCAAAATCACCAAAATTTTGTCTCTCAAAGGGTTGATTTTCGATTTTCGGCTCGGACATACCCGTCACCTCGCAAACCTAGTACCCCCCCGGGGTTTTATTCGAAGGTTCAATGTCTGTTATTCCACAAGTCCGCACAAGTCATTGCAACATACTGTATTTCTTGTTATTTTTTCATTCCATCAAACTTCCATTAAACCTTAAGAAGGTGTTTCAAGCTCTTGAAAAAATAAATCTGTTTCACTCCACTTTTGATATACAGTAATTCTTCTACTTTAACGTTCATTTGGAAATAGTCTCTTAAAAAATCTTTGTCAGGGTCTGTAGGCTTGCTACCTTTTTTCTGTTCTGTGGTATTATCCAAAGTTTGATACTCAATATTTCCCTGGTCAAGCTGTTTTAAAAGCCAGAGTTTACGGTTCAAAACACCAACCCATGTGTTTGGATCTTGTGTAGACTGCTTCCAACGAAATGATTGACCGCATGATAAAACGAGCCCAAGGTTTAGTTCCATAGGATTGCAAGGAGAACGATGCCAAATATTCATTGTGAAAATCTTTACACGAGAAATAATAAATTCTCAAGGGAAGTTCAGAAATAAATTACAAAAGAATGAATCAACCAATACACAAAGAATACACTCAGAATATTGCTTAGGAATCGTAAGAATTCTCAAAACCACGAAAAATAGAAATATTATTCCTCCACAACAAATCAACTCAAGAATTCTTTCCAGATACAGTTATTGAATGGTACCATAGAATAACCACCAAATTATTTAATTTAAATGGATCCAAAAAAATTCACTCTTTTTTGGTCGAATCTTTAGATGAATCAGCTCTTTTTGGGAACATGTATGCAAAGAACGAATAAATGAAATACAAGAAAATCAAAGCCACGAAAATGATCACATATTCTTGATATGCGTAAATCAAGATGACGTCATATTTTTTAATTTGAAATCCGTTTTTTCCATATCTCTTACCCCTGGGCGGCTACCGGAGACCCTTTTTCGGAAAACCGCCCAAAACCACTAAAAGTAAATTTTTTTTGAAATTTTCCATTTTGAATAGCTTTCTAGTGATGTGATATCTTTTTTAAATCAGTTTTTCTTGCTGATTCCGAATCTGAAATTCATTTTGTCATAACCGTCACCCTTGGCCTGGTATAGAAGGCTGTTTTTTTACTAAAATCTTCGAATCCAAGGAAAATTGATAATTTGAAAATGTTTGAATTTGAATGAACTTTGAATGAAAAATTTAACGATAACAACTTGTTTTAGATAAGATTTTCATGCTGATTCCGCTGTTTCAAATCAGTTTTTGCATATCTCATACCTATGGCCTGCTACAGGGTCGGCTACATGAGGTTCCTTATTCAGAAAATATTGCAGAAAATGTGCAAAAATCGATATGGCTGAGCAAAAGATTAGAACAGTAGTTTCAGGGTAGTTTCACAAATCTGGTGGCTTTTGCCCTAAGATTGACATCAGAGGAAAAAACCATTAAAGCCCACTGAAAGACTGGGACGTAAAAAAACACTGTCATTGAGTATATTAACAATTTTTAAATAATTTCTTATCAATAGATAAATGAATGAAAACGTACAACTTAAAACTTAAACAAAATTCTAAAAATCATAAAGAAAAACTTGAGAAATTTTATATAAAAACGAAAAAAGCCAATACTAAAAAGCTGATATAAAGATATTTTAAATGAAAAAATGCATCTTCTAAGTTTAAAATTGTCTAACTAAAAATTTGAACCACAATTAAGAAATTCAAAGAAAGAAACATGAAAAGTTTTGGAAATCAAGATAAACAAAAAGTTAATTTAATACAACCCTCTCTCTCAGAATAATGAACACAAGCAAAGTCCTCCAAAAAATATAAAAAAAGCCTATCCCCTAGAAATCGAGGCCCTACCAACTATTCAATCTCAAAGCCTTTCATTTCATTCATTTCATTGTCTTTAAACCTGAATCAACAACTCTTACAGGAATTATCTTAAGGGATAATTTTCGGGTTCATTTCCCTTAGCCAACCCAGGTCAACCATACATCATTTTACCAAACAGGACTTATATGGGATCCTAAGAACTCCAAGAGAACTGAGAATAGTTACTCCACGAGAGCTTATGAAGACACCAGATGCCCGTGAGCTTCGGATCACAACATGCCACCATACAAGAATGGACAACCAATTATTTCACGATTTTTGGTTCATGTAGGGATAGATAATTGAGTCCTTTATTAAGAAAAACTTACTCATAGAGAAAGTAAAACAAGCAAACTACAATTATTTTAAGTTAACAAGGATTAACAATATTTAGTGTTTTAAAGACGCAGAGAGATTTCACAGAAAATTACTCTTCAGTTGCCAAAGGAGTACCCATCTTTTGAGTCATAAGCGGCAGAAGTAAATTCACAATTTTTGATGAAATGACAAATAGCAACGAGATTCTCAAAACTCCTTACCATTTCCAACCAAATGTATATTAATAACATACAACGATCTAATTCATCTTAGATTGTTCAAATTTGGTGGTTAATATTTCTTCATCAGAATCAATTGTTGGCAGTAACCTGGCGATAGAAAAATATAGAGAATTGATCACTTTGTTACTGGAATACCACTGAACCTTAATTCAGATAAAATAATTGTATTTTGGAAAGAGAGCTGCAGTCTCTTTTGCGCTCCTAAAAAAAGCGCACACGTTTTTTTATAAGACCAAACTACATAAGAACACAAGGCTTTGACGGCCAAAATATTACGAACAAGTCGAGGCAAATCAAGAACATTTTAATGGTGAAAATAGGAACATGTTAAGAACATTTTTAGGCTTAAAACTCAAAAAGTCAAGAACATCTTAAGGCTTCAAAAATGTTGAATGTTTTTTATAAAAAAAAATTACGTTGATGGTACTGATGGGATATTTTCTTCAACCCATTTCAAATCATCATCCTGTATTGAACAAAAGGTAGAATGTTGAATGATGTAAACAAAGAATTCGATATGCATCAAGGTTGAGTGTTACTGTCATTTTAAACGTCATGACTTAAGTAACTTGTTTCAGTTAGGTGGTCGGTTCTGAAGCCACTGCATGTTGTCTCGGCCCTATTTGTAACATTTGTACACAGTTGGACATTGGTAAGCCAGTTAAAAAAACTGAAATAGCCCGGAAATGAGACGGTTTGCAATCATTTCTTCCGGTTTCTTTTTTCGAGGCAACAATGAATATAAACCACGGCGAGGCGAGGTTAAACAGACAGTAGTAGTGTAGTTAGTTATCACACTTAAAAGATAATCGAAGAAAATGTGGTAGAACTTACAGCTGATTTTCTGTTCTTGACAGTGGATTTATCAGATGTATTTCGTAATTTCATTCCCTCTAAAAAGAAAACACAAGAAATGAAACTACTATGTGACGAAAACTAAAGTCGATAAAGAACTAATGGGCTTTTCCGGAAATATTCTGTGTCCCCTGTTGAGGATATCGGACATCATTGGGGTTCAATGCTTTCTGGAAATCCAGGGGGTAGGACCTTATAAGAGGGGGATGACATCCATGGGGTACAAGACAAAATATCTGGATATCCAGGGGGTAGAGGACAAAATGCGTGGATATCCGGGGGGCACAGGACAAAATGCATGGATATCCTCAACCCTACTATCCAATTTTTCAAAGTCTATATTTCAAGGTAGACATCTAGGGCCTGTGAAACTCGAAAAAAGGATATCCTCGACAAAGGAGGTTCGAGAAATTTTGTGGAAAAGCCCATCGGAGCGGTAAAGTAGAAACGTGCTTCGCTCTTGATTATTTAATTCGAACCTAATGTACATTTTACCACCATTTTTCTCACAAGGCAAAGTGTGGATCTTGGGTCAGATTTAGTATGGCGATCAATTCTCAAATCAAATAGCCACCCTTTCATGTTCTGCTCAGCTCATAGTCGCTATAGCTTACCGTAAATCTCGTTAAAATGATCATAAGACTGTCTTCTAAAAGTCTTTAGATTACTGAAAATCGCGAGATAAAATAGACTATATCGGCTTTCCGAATTCTTCCCGAATGATTACCCATGATGCATTGCGCAAAAAAATTCACGGACGATATTGACTTTCCGTGAATTTTTTGCGTCATCTTTTGCATCATGGGTAATCATTCGGGAAGAATTTGGAAAGCCGATATCGTGTATTGCTTTTTGATCTATGTAACACTCAACAAAAACAACATCATTCATACCAAAAGCATCAGCGAGTGTGTCTTAAACTCTTAGATTACTGACCGCTCACGTAAATGATTTCAATGCATTTGACACTTTACATTACAAAAAAAAAAACATCATTCATACCAAAAGCATCGGAGAGAGTCATATCATCTTCATCTTCGTTATCCATGTCCATATCCAAAGGAGTGAATGCGTATCTAAAGGATGTTTGAAGGTTTTGTTTTTAAACAAGAGTGGTATCATTTGCTTTACGCGTCAATTCTAATTTACAAGCTTTTTGATATTGAATTGACACGGATCAGTCAGTCAGAAAGAGGGGAAAATTTTTTATTTTTTTTGCTTTTATCAGCACTATAATCAGGACGATAACTTGTTTTACACTTCGCTTGACACTCATTCAGTTTTGAAAATGACTGACACACTAATGCTATGAGAAAATATTATCAAATTGGACGTGGACGTAAATATCAACTTTCAACTTGGGTTCCATTATCTCAATATTTTAAAGATAAGTATTACTAATTACTGGGCATCAAGCAAATAGGCATCAAGTACCATTTTATACTGATTACAAAGTCTTAGGTATAACCCGACCGCGGGTTGAACCCACAACCTTGCGCATCGTAACAGAGTGCTCGACCTTTGCACTATGTTCACACGTTACGGTTCCATTCCGTTCCGAAACAAGTGTGAACGTCAAAATTCGAAACGTCAAAGAAGAAGACGTTACAAAGCAAAACAGATCGAAACGGTTTCGCTCCACTTTTTTCATCGGAACGGAACTGCTCCGTTTTCTCGCTCCGAAATGCACCGAAACCAATATGAACACGCTCGATCCGTAACGAAAATCATACCGGAACGAAACGGAACCTTAACGTGTGTACATGGTCTAATAATAATGTATATTACCTTTGGTTGTTGATACTTGGTCTCCATAGAATCATAATGACAGCCAATATCAAGGCGAAAAGGAACGGCCACAAAGCTTCGTTCAACCAAAACGTCGTTATTGACTTAAAAAGTATGAAGAAGTAAAATTTTACGCGTCAAGTAGAATTTTTAATTTTTAATTTTTGGTGTGCCACTGAACGTCATGTCTGAGATTTTCGTACACCACGTCCCCCTGATTATCTTATGATTTTCACGTCGTTTCTACAATTCACGAAAATATTCAATAAAATTTGGTATAACATCAAACAAAATCGTCCATCCGATATCCGCTATATTTTACAAGTTTTCGAAAAATAAATATAGAACATACGACAAACAGTATCAAAGATTAGTTTACAAATAATGGTAGAAAAATAAAGAAACTTACGACGCAGTCATTGAATCTGTTTTCTTTAATCATGTAAACCATGTATGCCAGTGATGCTGGAAATGAGATGTTTAAGGAAATATTATAAAGAAAGGCTAAAAGTTAGTTTTTGCTGTATAATGTCTTTTCAATGCACTTTTTAAGTGAAGTGCAAGTGTTTCAAATAAGGAAATGAGCCTCTTTTTCCGATTTCAAAAGCCAAGGATCGAAATTTATGGTTTTCTACAACGACAAAGAATCAACTTGGAGTCCCTTATATCATTATCTTCCAGACATATTACCTAATACAGTGAATATGAGTGTGTTGGTGAAATGCCTGTATAATGTCAACTTAATAATGTTCTTTCTGATCCTCAATGTCCGTGTTGTTTGCACCAAAGATGTGAATATCCACCAACATATTGAAACATCCAAAACCGTCAATGGCACCAATGCAAACATCTGCTTATTCGTCATAAAGTCTTTCTAAAGAAGTTATTGAATGGAAGACGTTTGAAATGGGTTTTGAAAGATCATTATGGTGTATGGTGTCTATTCATTTTGGGAAAATTTTTTGTAGGTCCTGTCCCTTAGAATATGTTAAGAACTCATGGGACTAGTTGTAAAAATCTATTAAATTTATTTCAATACATGATAAGAGAACCAAGTATAAAACGAACTAAGACTGCGGAAAGTGACTTGGAATATATACCGAGTTTATCGTTCTAAATCTGCAATTTGAGCTTTACTAAGCTCGACGTCAATCGACACTTAAATTATCAGCCGGATTGAGAGAGAATGATATGAGTGAAGGTAAGAGTCTAGGGAAATAATGGCGATAGACTCTCTACCTTCACTCATATGACAGGGAATAGTAAAATACAACAATACACTTGTCCAGATGGAAACCATGTCAGTGTAATAGCGCTTCGTCATGCAAACGTCGTGATTATTACTTCTCTCATTTGACCGAAATTCAATCCCACAATCCTTTTCGTCTTAATTTAAAAGTTGTGAAAGTTATTACTTGTTCTTTGTAATTGAGTGTAATTTGCGTGCAAGCGTAATAAACGCAAAGGGTTATGGGATTGAATTTCAGTCAAACATAAAAATCAATGTCTATTTTTAGATTCGCGACGGTATGCTATTAGAGTAATTTTCTTGAAAGTGGTTTCCACATGGTATCAAAAGTGCACACTTAAAGAGAATGGACTTCAGTTACCTCATCTCTGACTCTCATACATGCTTCAACTGAAGCCAAAATGAAATAAGCACCGCCCACAATCATCACTTTGTGTAACGTTTGGCCGAGACGTGGTCTAAATAAAACAAAATTTTGAAATCATTATTATAAACAAACCATAGTAAAATAGAAACAGGTGACCAGTGAATAGTGCAACTTTCTAAAGGTAAATTCAATGCAAAAAGACAACCTGGAAGAGCACCTAAGAGATGGCATAGTTTCCTGGTAGGTTATGGTCCCCTCTTGAAAATTGAAAAAAAATCTTCAAAAAAGGGGGGTTATGGACACTACGGATGGAGAGATCAAGTCAGGAAAGAGTCTGAACTTCCACTGCCGACAGCAGAGAGAAGAACAATGGATAAGGCTGCTTGGCCGACAAGGAGCACCGAGGGGCACCGATGCCTAAGCTGATAAGGTCAAGTAAGTCAGTAAGTCATCAAGACCTTCTGATTTACTTCACGGGATCGCTTGATCTTTCTCTTTGGACTAAGGGTGCTGCCATTTGATAACAACGGCTGATTTGATTTTCATTGCATATTCATATTGATTTTTACCATATTTCGTCAAAAGATTATGTTATCGGGGGTGGGGGGCATCAGACCTACGCATATCAAAAGTCCATCCATATTTTATTCCTGTTTATTCCCTTATAGTATCAAATTGGGAAAAAGATTCTTTTTATGCTTTAAATACTTTTGCTCAAATTGTTTTAGATTTTCAATCGGCCTTAAAAGTATAAACTTTACTCGTGACGCCCACACGCTACCAAAGAAATCACAACAAAAAGATATCTTACTTAACAATACCAAAACCAATACTGACGATGACAACCAGGATTCTTGCCAGAGCACGTTTTGCGCATGACACAATCTCAGCGAAATACAACAAGCCGTTAGCTATAAAAGAAAATTAAAAGTCTGAAAACATCTTTGTATCGCATGTAAAGATCGGGATTGTCATGAATCGGCAGGCAGAGGGTGAGCTGCTAACTGTTATTTCTCACCCAATAATGACCTCTCAAAAGTTATTCGCCTATCAGTCAATTAGTATAAACTGCCATTCTGAACATCAACAATAGAGTCATATATCACTCTCTTAAACGTTTTATAATAACTTAAAGAGAAAAAAACGCTGAGTTTTGTTTTTTGATTTTTGTGACGTCAATTCTGGTTCGGAGTTCGAAAAAGAAGAGGCTATAATGTCTTAACGTCAGAAAAACGTTCGAAAATAAACGATCATAACTCAAAAGAACTTTCGTTTTCTCTTTCGAATCCAATTAAAACCCGTGCTGACCTCAGCGAATATACCATGGAACTGGAACAAATCTCGAGACCCCTATTTAACTTCGGTCGTTCTCTTTAATTGAAAAGACAAACCTTGGCCATGATGACTGATACTTTGGTATTCAGAATAAAAAAGTGCGTTTTCAAACATTCCTGTAAAACAGAAAAATTGAAATAAAGTATTAAGTAATAACAATAAAAGCACTAAGCACTGATTCTTGAACTTGTAAAATAGAGTTATTTTTCTACCTCCCTGATTACGATTATACTATAAACTCCTAAAGTGGACGGGAGATATATGAAGAAATCTGAAATATGAAGCTTGGTAGAACATTGTGTGATTGAAACGTCTTACTAGCGTATTAGTAGACCAACATTTTGTAAACAGTAAAATTGAAATCTTAAGAAGCTTTCATTAGCTAGTCTTGAAATTGAGAAAGGTCCAGACTACCGCTGAGATTTACTCAGGAACAAAATAAGTCTTTGCAACTACATCAAAAGTCTGTTAAGTCTGTCTCTTTCTGGCTTTCATGTAAAAATCGTGATAGTGTAAATTAGACTAGTTCTTTTGTAAGCGGTTTCCACATGGCAAAAAAATCGGAATTTTGATACTTATCCTAGACAGAACTTTATTACAACTTTAATTAATATTATTCTATCTGCTTTTACTATGAAAAAAAAATGAATAAAAACCAATCAAAATACCCAGTGCAATAACTCCACCGATCCAAAATTGTACACGTAACAAGTCTTTCCAATTACAACAAGTGGCAATGAACCAACCAATGGCGTATGCCAAATAAATTAAAGACATCACACCATAAAACTAAAAAGAAAAAAGCCACAGTTACAGCAGTAAAAGATAAAATCATCAGGATTTTTACTAGGGTTTTTACTTGTGTATCAAAATTCTATTTTACTTTTTTTACACAAAGTCAAAGACTTTTTAAGGTCTTTTTTATGGTTTTCCGGTCATCGGACGCTGCTCTACTAGAAATCAATTGTAATGACGTGAATATAAGTTTACCGGAAGAAGCGGGTAAATCATTGCTGATAAATATGATCCCTTGTGCACAGAATCAATTCGCCCTAAAAATATAAATGGTTAGAAATCACATTATTTTACGGGTTGAGAAGTCTGATAAAAAGTGCTAAAGATATGAAGGGGGTATAGAAGTTTTTTTTCTTTCATGATGTCCTACATGAACTGGATTTAGACGAGTTAAATTTTTCAGCTGTTTTTTTTTTTTTCAATCTTTTCAAGCAATCCGAAGCAATATTTAACTGTAGTAGTGGAATAACTGACTAATTGTATGTTTTCAACAGCTTGAACTTTTATTGAACTTTCATTCAACTAACCAGATGATGGGAGAAGAATATCTCGAAACGTAGCCAAACATAAATCTCCTGATCCAAGCCACGACATTCCAATATTTATTCAATTTAGTTAAGGTTTTAGGTCGACCAATAAAATTGGGGTTTGCAAAATACCGTTTTTTTTAATTACCCTTAATTGTCACTTCATCTGTAGATTCGAATGTAAGGGCAACGATAAATAGACCAGTCATATTTGTACGTAATTCATTCCTCTGAAAATAAAGGAGTGCAATAGTTATCAAAATTTAGCACATTTCTGTAATAAGTATTTAATAGATACTTAACAATGAGGTTTAAAAAAGCGTCTTGGAAGGGACTGGCAAGATGGTTGATTTTCGAATATTTTAGAACCTGTGGTACCCTGGTCGAATGGACCCTTTTAAGCATTTCTCACCTGTTTTTATTCTAAATAGCCCCCGGGGGGGGGGGGGTACTAGGGTTGCGAGCTGACGGGGGGGGGGTGCCGCCCGACTTTCGAACTTTGGACCCTTACCGGGACTAAAAAAGAGAAAACCAAGGAAAATTTTGTGAATTTTACGATCCTTAGCGGGACTTATTTGACCAATTTTGACCAAATTTCGATCTTTCAGGGGGTAAAAAGTTGAAATTTTCCTATCTTCCGACCCTTAGTGGGACTGAAATTTGATTTTCTGATTTTGGAAGTCCAAAAAAGGTACCCTTAAGGGCGGCACATACCATACCCTCCATTTGCCTAAGTACCCTCCCCCTCCATTTGCCTAAGTACCCTCCCCCCAAGAAATAGCCTTTGCAAAAAGTAAACTTCAAGTGCATTGCAGAAAAAATTCATTATAAAAGAAAAGGGAGAATCAAAATTCAATATGATAATTAGCTTACAAGATGACTGAAATGCAGAACTTTAGTAACAATCTGAGATCTCAATTCACTTTTTCGGACTCTGTGTAAAAGTTGCCTTCTAGAAAAAAAAATGTTTTCAAAAGCAAACTTACACCAACTTGATGTGCAAGCGGATCTTTCTTATATGAATCCTTTGTTGTTTCTTTTGATTCAGGTGATGCAGTTTTTACAACTGGGACTGGGACAGCAGTTGCGGCAGGTTCATTTTTTACAGGTTTATTAGTTTTGACCATCTTTACTGTTGGAAGAGCTTTGGCCATTTTTACTGTTGGAAGAGGTTTAGATGTTGTTTTCAATGCTGGTTTCTTTTGAGAATTCTTCTTAGGTTTGTCTTCAGGTGTGCCTGCTGGATTGCCTGCTGCTTTGACTGCTTTGACATTGCTTCCTGGCTTCTGTGTTAATAATTTGTCTTGTAACTTCTTTGCTGCTAATGCTAATGTTTTTTTCAATATATTTTTACCTTCTTCAACTGTGGCAGGCTGAATTCAATACAAAAAATATATAGTGCTAGTGGTGATAAATTGAAACAAACAGTTTTTAGAACTCCTAGAGATTTATGAAACAATATCAAGTCAATTTGAAAGAGCTGTTTTCCTTAAATTTCTTCATCAGCTATTTCTAGTAAAGATTTGGCAAATAGCATACCGCAGTGATTCTAAAAATAGACATCAAAATTACTGTTTGTCCGAGTTTTAATCCCATCATCCTTTGCATTATTTGCTTTTGCAAGTCAATTACACTTTTATTGATAATACAAAAGTAATAACTTGCACGCATTACAAATCAATATGAAAAGGATTGTGGGATTGAATTTTGGTCAAATGTTAAAAGTAATAATTATGACATTTGCATAGCATTGTGCTATTGGAAGAGTAAACAATTTTTGTACTCATTTTTCATTAAAAATTTAATAGATGAAAAAGTTGATACTTAAAGGAATCCACTTTTCAGAGATTACTTAAAAACTTACCGGTTGCGGTTTGGCAGTGTCTTCAGCTCTTCGCTTTCGAATAGCATGTTCTATATCTCTTCTGATTTTTTTCTGAAAGCGAGAGAAAAACAACATACATATCGTATTGGAAAAATGATAGGCACCTCAGAATTTATCAATCTTAATTCATTTTAGAACCAGGGTGGTAAAAAGACGGAGGAGGAATAGCCTTCAAGGACACTCAGGAAAAAATAGTCAATCAAGCCAAAGCTCAGTACTTGCAAATCAAAACTTTGCATTTGCAGCCTAACTGAAGTGGGAAATATTTATTTGAGCAATGTGAATATTTCTTTTCAAAAAGAATATTTCATTGGGTAAAAACTTACGTCAAGGGAAGATAGAGCATGGTCATGACATGGGATATTGTTGTAATCTTTTTCCAGCTGAAAAAGAATAAAAAATGAATAAATTTTATACATCAACCTGATCACCCAAAGGGTGATTTGAATATTTCATTAGATATCAGCCTTTTAAAATTAACCTTTACCACGCCGAGGCCGTAAATTTACGTTTTAAGCTATAGCCGAGGCCGTAAATATACGTTTTTCGTGCGGTTTTAAGAAAAGCCGCCCTAGCGCCTTAAAGACGCCTTTAAATCCCGGGGATTACTGAGGTTAAGCATACCAGGATAATCACGACGACGGACGAAAAATGTAATAGGGTAGTGAAAATACGAAATTTGATTGGTTGAAACTCACTAGCCTGTTAAATTTTCGTTCGTCGTCGTGATTTTGCCGATTTACTTAACCTCACTAATGTCTTATATGACGGAGAGAAAATGTAAACAAACTATTTTCAATAGTTTGAAACCACCTACTTTCGATTTTAACTGTCAAAACAAACTGGAAAATTAGGCAAAATATTCTTTGGGAAATTATGAGCTCATTGACTGCTGTAACTAACTTTTAATGTTTATTTAGTGGAAAATGGTTTGTTTTATTGGTTGGAAATGTTATGTATTGCTTGTTTGTAGTTTAGTCAGTGTTTGAGGTAAGTTTCTGCCTCTTTATTCTTTAGTATGACGGTACATTAAGGGTGAGGACTGGAGGCTTGTCGGCCGTCATTGACCGTCACCGAAACCCAAGTTAAGGCTTCTGATAAGGCTGCAAAGAGTTTCAAAGTGTATATACTATGTTATTTCTATTGCTTTCATGCTGGTTGATGATAGGAAAGTCATTTTTAGCTGTTTTTAGTGATATTTCCCATAAAAATTACCTCAAGGGGCCTCTGCCTTACGTGCCTCTGATTTACGTGGAAATTTTCTCGAAAACCAAGGTTTTCTAAAAATGAATTCTGCCTTTTCTAGTAAAGGTATGATTGTGATTTTTTGGCTAGCAGTTATAGTTATAATGGTGGAAACAATGAGCCAGGAAATTATGGTATCGCAAATGTTCTCCCCACTTTTTTTTTAACCGGAACTTAAAATTTTGAAAAATATGACAAATTGCGTTTTGAATTTTTTTCAACTCTAAGGCAGAAGACTACTGTGTCACCATTGATGGAGGAAAATCCTTTATTTTAACATTTTTGGAAAGCAGGATAGTTGGGCTTTCCAGAATGGGCTTATTTTTTTGAATCGGTTTAGTAGATCAAAAGTTATGACGGAAAGCGTAAAACTGTAATTTTTCCCAAAACGACAAGGCGTGCACGGGGTGAAGTTCCCAGAGAGAAGGCGTGGTAAAGGTTAAATGCTCTCCACTGGTTAAGTTTAAAAAAAATTCAAGACAGTCAAGTCTGGAATCAAATACTTATTTGTTTAAATAGTTATTGTCGACCGCCGGAGACGGTTTCTTTCATAGTGGTACTCTAATCTCGTTTTGCCTTGGCTCATTACTTTGTTTACAATTTACTTTCGGTTTTTTAACTAGATTACCCAGGTGTTTCTCTTTTTTTCCCTGAATGTCTTTTATTCGGAATTGAATAATCGAGACATTAAAAATGACTATATTGTAATCTGTTTTCAATGAATAATCTAAAATGTACTGGAGATGACATGTAGGCGTTGATAATGTGCGCGCGCTCTTTCACGAGCGTGAGATGAGTGATGGAAGGCGGTCGTTTCAGTGTGGTTTACATCCACACTGTGACCTAGTTTATTAACTCAGTAAAACGAGAAAAAAAATTATTGAAAGAACATGAAAACTCACTTCTCTTCCTTTCTTTTGAATAATAAAGAAACACATAAATAAATGTGACATTGACTTTATACTTACCAATGGGGTTTTGTCTCTGGGAAGATGACAGAAGTGATGATAAAGGTTAATCTTGACAGAAAAATGTTTCTTCTCTCCTGCTGGACTGCAATGCATGGTGTATGTGATAAGAGAATCTTCATACATCGTTTTTGTTAAGTTGACCGACTACAAAAAGATGAAGAGAGATTTCATTATGATTAAACTTTCCATATTTGAGCTGAGCATACACTTAAAATTTGCAGCAGTATTGTAGTAACAGTATGGAACTGATAGCATATTGAGGCTGTTTTGAGAGGGGGCTGTGAATAAAACATAATAAAATCTTTTTACAGCCAAAAGATTGATGTTTTGCGAGCAAAACTAACACCAAAATAGGTAATTCATAACATAAGATTCTTTAAGAATTAATAAAAAAATGATTGGCGTCATCAAAAAGATGATATTTATTCTGATCAAAAATGTTGCTACAACAACTGATGTACTTTTAAACACACACAGAAATGTCGCCATTCAAAGTTCCTAATTCTGTCCGTTGTTACCAACATTTTACCAGTATCTGACCGAACCAAAGATTTTCAAAGCATTTTTCTATCAAATACCCCCTAACACTGGCGGATTTAAGACAATAGAGCAAGTACGTACGTCGGAAACACGTTCATTTTTAAAGGAGAATGCTTATTTATAATTGTAGCAATTTTCCAAATTCTTAATTATTGTCTATTTATGAAATTTGAAATTTTTGGTATTTCTGAATCTTTGGGTCTCTCATTAAAACCAAAAACTTCATATTGGAGCTCTGATAAAAAGCAACTATCTTTAAATTCAGAAATACCGTCAAGTTATTATTATAGTTTTTTATGATAAAAATGCCTAAGTTTTAAGGATGCCAATATCCAAATATGAAATAAATTGAAAATACACCTTTGTACATTGAGTTGATGACAGATCAAAATAAAGCCTCCTACACCTAGACTTTGAATCAAGGCTCCCAGGACTTAAGGCCCTTTTGAATAAGGTAAAGTAGTTGTTACACAATTCTTCCAGTTAGTCACACTAGCGCACCACCGAAACGTGTATCAAAAATTAATGCTGCAAAGGGCTTTTATCATTTTCTTGACTTGTAAGCAAAGAATGCCTCTCAAAACTTCAAGGAAGGATTTATCAAAAATTAACCAGGAGCGTTTTAATGAAATTCGCCCTTGAAAAATTTATTTAGAGATTTCCTAATTATTGCTGGAAAATGTTTCATGATAGAGGTCTCCAAACTGAGCAGAAAGTGTATATACACAACAAGTTTCCAACTTTCCTACATCAATGGTAAAAAAGGTCTTTAATTTATAAATTATGCATTGGAAATTCCCCATTTTTCTTCATTCTTTGACCACAAGAGAATTCTTTGAGTATATTCATATTTAGTTTATTTTAAAGAGCTCTATCGCAAGTAGCCTTGAGATTCGTGCTATGATTTCTTTATTCATATTCTGATCTGTTCTGATGGCAAAATGAATAACATGGTCAGGGCTGATAATTTGAAAGTTAATAATAACAAAAATTAATACATTGAAATTTCCCACCAACAAAACTGTTGATAAGAATCTTCCAATCAAAACACATTGTGTCAGTGGTTACACTCATCTTTGGAGCAAAACCTATATACTGTATTGTTAAACTTTTTTCTTCTGCAAGTGAGTCAAGGGAAAATAAAAGCTATTTTGTTTTTGAATTAGAAAATGGACTCACAGCTCTAACAAGTCAAGTATACAACAGATTTATACACAAAGACGGGTTCTCCTGTCTATATCATCAGCTAACTTGCATCACTTGAGGGAAACATGCTTAGACTCTAATTTACAGACCAACTAAAGCATGGAGTTCTTCTCTTCAAAGTGATGACATGGAGACATAATGACAACAAAAATCAGCCAACATTTCATGACGTACGAATTTCCAATTCTTTTTCTTTGTTTCCTTCAAAAAGGCCTTTGCTGATTAGAGAATTAGAGAGCAAGAGATAAAAGAGGTAAGACTAGCCTAGTTTCTAATCTTGTAGGCAAGTTTCTAGGCCTTTTCTGTTACCGTCAACTGCTCTAACTTGGAACTATCTGACAAAACATGGGACGACCATTCTGCCACCATTTCACCGAACCTCCAAAGTCATTTAATTAACATACCACGATTCATAGATAGCAAATAATGTGAGTACGCTTCTCTCACCAGGTAGGCTTTCACACCGCAAAAGGAACAAATCTTTGCGGCGAGAAACGTGTAAATGCGATCGAGCGCATTCGCACAAGCGTCCAAACACAGATATAAAAAAAGTTTGTTCTTCTGCGGAAAATTGTGAGATCTGTTATCGACACTCAGTAACTTTGACATGCCAATCAATCACACACACTGGAAAAAGAGTCTCTAGAGAAAAACAACACAAAAAATGGCGTCAAGATGTGAGCAGTGTGAGTGTGATTAAGTTGTTAATTACTTCTTCAAGTTATGTACTTTTAAAATGCTTTAAAAATACATTTAGTTGTGATTATGAGATAGTGAAAGTTTGATTGATAAACTTTGAAGTATCAAAACCAACTTGTTGTCAAAGAGATTTACCGTCAACTGCTCTAACTTGGGACTATCTGACAAAACATGGGACGGCAATTTGGCCACCATTTCACCGAACCTCCAAAGTCATTTGATTTGAGTTAATGAACGGCGTATTAAAAAATACACAATTTCTCTTTCGCACTGTGGTTTTTAAATCAAAAAATGAAAAAATTCCGTAGTGGAACACACGTGAATGTCTGGAACGAAGAAGACCAAATTAGTGGCAAAACGATGAAGCGTTTGACGTCACTCACGCGGCAAGTTATACACTCGCTATTTGTTAATCCCATTGGGCGATAGGCGGTAGGCAGCGGGCGTTCTCAAATTCTCCAATCAGCTTCCAGTCATTTTGAATGAAAACAAAAACAGTGTTCCCAGCACTTAAGAGAAATATTTTTCCCTGACTTTTTCCAAAAAAAAGACCTTTTTCCATGACTTTTAGATTGACCAAGGTGCCTTTTTCCCTGACCTTTCGCTCCAACAGTATTTTGAAAAACACCATATTGAGAAGGCCGTGATACACTGGTCAATATTAAATCAATATTCAAAACTGTTACTATATATGGATATAAATCTAAAATTGATCGCTTCCTTACACTTATCAATAATCTAAATTATATTCAATCATAGAATATTATAATTTGGGCCCTTGCACTTGCTCAAAGTTATAGGTAATAATGCAAACAATAGGAACACTTGCCCATTGTTCAAGAAGAGAAATTTTTTCTCTCTCTCTCTTGGAGAAGAATTGAATGGAAAGTGTTTGTTTACATAAGCGAAATCAATAGTTTTTCCTTTCTTTCTATTGTTGAATATTGACTGGAAGGGGAATTAAATTGAAAAATTTCAATTTAAATCAACTCTCGCTCAATAATCGAACAATAGAGCACTTTCATAAATTTGAACATCATTTAAATTCAACTTTTTTACCTTACATTCAGCAATATTAGCTCAATAAAATTTTTGATCTATTTATAGTAACAGTTTTCGAATATTGATTTAATATTGACCAGTGTATCACGGCCTTAACACAATTTCAATACATATATTTTTTTAAAAGCGAGTCTACTAAAACCCCACTAAAACCAGGATACAAAAGGGGTACCGTCGTATGTAAAGATGAACGTGCTATCATTTGAATGAAAACTTTCCTCTTTCTAAAAAGATTTTCTTCAATATGCACTATTGCTGATAATCCTTTCTTCATTCCAAGATAATAAACATTACTTTTGTCAATTTACATTCATTTTAAGAAAATAGCTCCTAATTTAGTCACTCATTTTATTCACAACTCATTATAAATATTATTAGACACGTGCAATTTATATCATCATGTAGCAAATTTCAAAACTAGGATGAATGGGAAAACATTTTAGGTTTGCTAGATTCAAAAACTTTATCTTATAGGCTCTACCTATACACAGGCCGAAAAAACTATATCCTGCAATATCAAAACTAAAATCATATCATACAGCTGTATGAGCTAAAAATATAATCCAACAGTTGAATTTCTAACTTAAAAAGTGAATAATAACGTTTAAGTTCGCTCAAAAAATATTCTGAGATCTACTTAAGTTTTTGGCGTTTTGCTTCTATTTGTGTATGTAAGTCATCAAGGTCCTCATTGAGTTGATTCTGTCTTCTTTTTAAAGCATTAGCCTTAGTAATCAAAGAGACCATTTCGTTTGGGCGTTTTTCTGCCTCACTGACTAGATTTACGAAATCACTGTCGAGAACGAGCAAATCGATTTTATTTGTTGATATTAACAAGGAAAAAGCTAACAAAATTAAAAATAAGCTTCCAGACCAGGGTTTAAACGGACTATGCTCTATCTAGCATTTTATATAAGATATCTGTGATTTCAACACCTCATACATTCGCTCCCCCTATACTTATTTAACATTTAACGGAAAATGGTAGAAATTAATGAGGCTATAATTTTACTCGATTGTGGCTCTTAAAGGACCCAATTATCAGAAACTGAACAAAAATACTCACAAAATGGTTGAATTAAAACATTCTAAGAACATTTTAGGCTTAAAACTCAAAAAGTCAGAAGACTTGAAAAATTTATAATGTTTTTTTCACGTAGATCAAAAAAGCTTTAAAAAGCAAAAATTGTATAAAAAATGGTGGTTCTTTGATGGCTCTACTGGATAGGGCCAGTAGCGTAGACAAGAGGGGCGCAAAATTTGTGTAGGAGAGCAGATTTTTATGACACCATTATCTCCCAATCATAATGTAAAAAGATGATAACTGTGTCATAAAAATCTGCTCTCCTACATAGAGTTTAAGCCCCTCTTGTCTACGCTACTGCCTATCGGTATTTTCATTCACCCCTCTACTATAAGTATACTTGTAGCTGGCAGCGAGCGTGTTAACAGAGTGCCGCTTTCACGCTCTTCGAGCCCTCTTCGTGTTTAGTACATTAAGAATTTACAACGAAATTTTCTCCGATGTTCTACTCAGAAAAAAGAATGTCTAAATTTACGCCGTTTCTAACAAAACGACTGGACTTACACTAACTTTGTCTTAACCAAAACATTGGAGTATAAGACTCTAATCACTTGGATGTTGACTCACTTAAGTTAATTTAAAGCACGTTCAAAGTATCTTTTAAAAGCAATAAAATGGCAAATTTATCATAAATTAATGACAATGATAAAAAACGCAACTCACTTATTAGCGATATTGGACCACAAGTTTCATTTTTATCATTTTGACAAATTAATTGCAATTAAAATTTTGTAGTAAATTGGAGAGGCTTATCGTTTATTTTAATTTTCCTGTTGAATTTTCCTAAATTATCATTGAAGAGAGTTAATAACAATGCCTTTATTGTTTGAATTCTGAAACAAGGGTTTATTGATTAGTTTTTTATGATATATTTAGAAGCACGTTTCCTGATATTTTCGTTAATTAATGGATGCACTTACTCAGCGCAAAAATGTCAAAGTGATTTTTTAATCATAGGTATTAAAATCTAAATATCAAGCTTACAAGCCCATCTTTTGACTTTGCCTTTTTTCATGTCCAAAATCTATTTCAAATAATATTTTTTCAAAATTCATAATATGAAAAAAATATTTTTGGTCTCTTTAAATTGGCGATTTCACAGATTTCAGGACCGTGCCATCAGGAACTTGATTCCAAGCTGAAGAAAAAAAGAAACACACAAAGCCAATCTTTTGACTTTTGCCAAACTCAGAAAAAATTTATCTGACTAAATTTTTTTTCTTTAAAATGACGATTTCAGGACCATGCAGTAATTAGAAACTTTACTCCCAGCTGAAAAAAAAAGAAACACACCCATCAAGCGTGTCACATCCGCTCGCACGGAAACCAGAGTTCGACAATAAATTTATCATTTAAAACGCCGAAAGGACGGAGCCATACACGCTTTTTTTTATAAGAACAAACTATATAAGAACATAACGCTCCCATGGCCACCCAAAATATTAAGGACAAGTTAAGAACGTTTTAAGGCTCTTTGAACTTTAAAAGACCATAATTTCTCAAAGAAATTGCACAAAATTTCTCACAAAATGGTGGAATTAAGAACATCTATAGAAATTTTTAGCCTTAAAAACTGAAAATTTTAAGAACATCTGAAAGCTTGAAATTTTTTGATGCTCTTATAAAAAAATGTGACGGCCTAGACTGTGTGGACGACTCAAATAATTAGGCAAACAACCATCCGAGGAAAATCTAAATTAAAAGGTAATTAATTACCAAGACATCATATAATAAGAAAAGTCTATTTGCTACTTAACTACACACTTTTTTTTCTCAAAGAAACAGTTAATTTGGGCTCAAGCTTGGTTGTTCTATTTTTTTGAAATTTTCAGGCCTAAATGTTCTAAGCTTAGTTTCTTTACATAAAAATTTGAGTTTATGTGTCCAAATCTGTCAAAATCAGTATTGTTCTTAATTTGTTCTCAGTTTTTGACCAATTTCACCAATTTCATCTCATGTTCTTATAAAACGTTTCTTATAAAAAATGCGTGTTATTAGTTACTATAACCATAAAAAGTCAGACCAGCAAAATTAACATATAAGTGACTTCCCACGAGTGAATTTAAACATCAAAAGAGCCGCTAAGAACTGACATGAGAATAAATAGACCATCTCAATTAAAATGATTTTAATGTGGTTTTTAAAATACCTACATAAAGTAACTTGATGAAGATGTTGGACTTCAGTTGCCGCTGACCAGACTGTGATGTCGTCACAGATCCATAAAGCTTAATACTAATAATTGTTCATTAATTATGCAGCTTATTTTTAAGGATGTTCAAATTGCATAAAAACGTGTGACCGAAGCAAAATATTGGGCCCAATAAAAAACGTTCTACTTTATTTGGAAAACGAATTTTAGAAAATATGACCTTTAAATTTACAAGTAGACCAATAGAAACAAAAGATTACATCAATTTGAAAAAAATTGTCACTCCTTGAATCATACTTTTTCCTAAAAACATTTCTCTATTTCTCCAATTGTTTACCGTAACTTACTTGCAAAACAAAATATACCTTCCTTTAAGACTCCCAGTAGCTTACGAAGCAGTCCCGTCCCCAGGACCGCCCCTCGTAAGAATTACCAAAATTTGTTAATTACGCAAAATAGCCCAAACTAAGCCTTAATTTCCTGCCCTACCATCAGCACACAGCCTCTTTGAGCACCCATTAAGATTGATTTTAATGAGATGATAATGACAAAGAATAACGCCTGTGAAAGATCCATTGATTTTCATCTTCCAGATATGTCATTACCATTTAATTTAAACGGCCTTTGGCGACCCCCTATCTATGTTTTTATTGTTGCATTGGCCATAGCTTTTTGTTTTAACAGTAAGAGAACAATAAAAAAACAAAGGGAAAATATATAAAAGTTGTATTGGCCAATCAGAAGTGTCTAATCGTCAGAAAACCTAATTGACGTCATAGAAGGAACAGAGAAACCAAAAAAATACTGGAGAAACGCAATATCGGAATTTTTGAAACCCAACAAGACTTTTTCGAACGGAAAAAAAAGCTGAAATTTGAGCCTAAGAGAGTGTATAATAATGGAGCTCTCTAATATTTTGCAGACCTCAGAGAGGGTACTTATATGAGTTTAGACATATTACTTGTCAATTTTTTAAGTCAGACAATACTCTTATACGAAGAAGTACCCACAACTTGATCAAACTTAAGCACGTGGGCGTTCTTAGAATGTTGAGTGAACGCTAAAGGACATTTTAGGCCCTTACTTTGCGTACTTAAAACAAATACAACAAGAGAGAGAGAGTCCGTTTGATTTCAGATTGTGAGAAAATTAAATTTAATAATGTATTTTTTGGCACGCTTTGACGTTCAAATGCCATATTCAGTAAAAGGGCTTGTGAGTTTTTGGTTTTGAACTCTAAGTTGAAATTTAAGGAATGTGTTTCAATTGTTTAGGGGAATATTGAATACCAGCTTGAATTTATGGAGAATTTTTAGTGAGGACTTGAAGTACGGTTGGAATGAAATTTTTCCTGTACTTTAATTTGTCACGAAATATTTTGAAAGTCGGCTTAACCCTTGGTGTTTCATGCTCCCTGACATTAGGTAATAGACCCAAGCAATAGCAATATAAAAATTAGGATGAAAGATTAGATGATTTCAAACGGGGCAAAAAAATTAAACATGGAGCTGGACCTTTTTTAGCCGATGCACTCAACTGTTCTCTAGCCGTCTAGTTCAGTGGTTTTGGTCAAAGACAAATTGTAAGAAAACTTATTTCAATAGTTAAATTTGAGAACTGTCCTCACCACACCACAAGTTTTGCCATTTTTCAACTTATTGTCGGTGGGTACAAAAATCGGAGCATAGTTTTTTTCCACCAAGGATGATATTTTTGCCAACTTTTTTATTGGGAAGGGGTCCCAGTGGATCTGTGAGAGGTGGGTGTGAGTGATTTTTCCTTCAATAACCACAGTTTGCGTGACAAGCAATTCATGATTTCGAGTTTGATAAAAAAAATATGGTTTTTCAACGCCTCTCCCAAAACAAAACTAGCTTGAAAAAAAGGTTTTAAAAATGGTGGCTTTTTGTTGATTTAGGATTTGGCTTATCCCGTGGGGGGGGGCAGATTATCATGTGAGATTCAATAACCGCAAAAAATGTTTGTTTTCCTGCCAGCGATGTGATTTTCTATCATTTTTTTGCAATAGCAAAAAGACCACAGTGTTTTTTTGTCCGATAATTTATGAATATTCCCAGGGTCCAAACGTGGGGCTAGAGTGAAGAGACAAATTGTCACATGGTTAAATCCTGATGAAATCTTGGGTTAAGGTTTATTTCGATTTTTTCAAAGGTTGCAGGACATGCAGGCATCATTTAGGACCCATTTCGAGCTGATTTGAAAAGTATTCTTTAAAATATTGATTAAAATTTTCATATGCTTTTTTACTATTGAGTCTGATTCCCCCTGGCTCCCGGCCGGGTCAAGCTTATGAAAAATAAGACAATATTAAGGCTTCACATTTTCTTGCTTGAGAAAGGTTGAATATTCCTCTCTAGTCCCTTTGGGAATTTTAACCTCAATGGTAAAACAGGGCTCACGCAATGAAATTGAAAGTGGGGAGGGGCAATAAATATAGAGTCTAAGGAGGCGCAACAAAAATTTTTACATTGCAAAAAAGGTGGCGTGGACCCTGTAAAAACAATTTTAGGATATAAAAACATGAAAGAAAAACACTATTGAGACGACATAGTAGCTAATGTTACATAATGTTTTGATGATGTGGATGCTTTTAAGGTTCAATGATACTTTTCCTGCTGGAGAATTACCTCTCGTTTGAGAGACACGGCTAGTCAGGAGATAAGAATTGATTTGGCACATTTCCTTTCGGCCATTCAAAAACCATTTCTCCAAATTAGCACTAAATTGCTGGCATTGTTTTAGACCCTATTAAAATTCAATCAAGTTCTCTGGCACTAAAATACCAAATACCTACCTCTAAAGTTAAGGAGTAGGCCGGAGGCTGAGAAGAGCACTTAAAATCGTAGTGGAGTGAATATATCAAGAGCTATAATGATTTTTTCTATCATTGAAACATTCATTGTACATCATAAGTATTGTACATTATTATTTGGAATAAATTCCATACAAAATTTATCAGGTATTGGACTTGAGCCAAAAACAATTCATCCTCTTTGAAGTGAAATCTCTTAATTCCTTTTCATTGCAAAGCGAAAAGCTATATTCTAATTGGTCCATTAGATAAGTGAAATAACCCAAAAAATTTTGAAGCCTACGGATATTCTTAACTTTTTTTAGTTTTTAGCCTAAAAATGTTTTTAAGATGTTCTTATTTTCACAGTTTTCGGATTATTATTGCCGTTTCCTAGGAAATTGGGTGTTTTAAGAGTACGCAAAGCTTTAAAATGTTCTTAAATCGTTCTTAATGTTTTTGCCATCAAAGCATTTTACTTATATAGTTTGTTCTCATAAAAACATACGTGACTTATTTCAGACACACATTTTCTCAACTTTAACTTTTAAGAAAAATACCAGGCTAATTCTACCTGACTACATACGTAGAATGATACCTATTGTTGTCAAATCGATGAATTACAAAAATTACAGTATAATTAAATACAAGTCTCAATTCCGGCATTATATTTACATAAAATTTGAAATAATTATCGAAAATTAAATGGATCGAGGCGCCCCAATCTCAAAACACGATTTTTTGGTAGAATTATCTTAAGAATACTGAATGTGACTCAATTTTTGTCAAAACTTTTAAGAATAATAAGGGAAAAATTCAAGGCTGCAATATTTTTCAAAACAAGTCGCCGTAGGCCGCAAAGGTCAGTATCCAGCTTGTCTATACACAGACCTAGTAACTAGGGCTAATTTCAAAATTCATTGCCGTAGAGGAATTGAATGTACTACGAAGCGATAAACGTGACATACACTGGTACAGAGTAGTATCCTCCAGGTTATTTTTCTTACATGCCCCAATTTCCATTTTAAGTTCATCCGCTCTTTAAATGTGGACTATTTTGGCTTTACACGTCATGTTTTGATTTATTCGCCTTATAAAATTATTCAAAGCACTGTAATTTTGAAGAAAAATTATTGTAGACATTTTTTGAAATAAGGTGGAAAAGTGAACTTTTATTCTTTGATGCTAAAAAGTAAGACTTTGAAGCCTCGAAATTTTTCGTCATTAATTCTCAGTACCTTTAGACTTTGGAACAAGTTCGTTATGACACTGTTTGTAGTAAAAGTAATTATCTTAAAAATCAGATATGGATATAGAGGGGCGCTTTTCAAAATTTTTTTTTTGCAAGATGGCCCCCCCCCCCCCCCCCCCCCCCCCCCCCCCCCCCCCTGGCGTCAGCACTTTTTGGCTTTTGCGGTAATTCGTGAAAATGAGGGGGTGAACAATTAGGTAACACCCATACAGGGAAACTTCATCATGGTACCCTTCGTATTAAACCATTGGTTTGCTCATTTTCCACAGGTCAAAGCTTTCCAAAAATTTTGGTAATTTTTATGTTTTTGAGACATGCCACGAGAACTGACCTGAGCGGATTTTGGGCTCTCTTAACCACCAAAATTAGTTTGATATTGTATAATTCACTTTTTTACAACCTCTTATAAATGTACTTTCATAAAAAACTAATCTCGAGAATTTCAATTATCGCAAAGTGTCGTAAAATTCAAAATTATTCAGAATTTTATAAAAATTCCCTTCAAAAAATGAAGTTTTTGGGACCTAGAGATTACACAATTGAATTTAAACCTGTACCTTTCTTCTTCATGGTTAGACCCCAAAGAGATCGCAAGGTCCTCAAAGTTCTATTTTAAAGCTCATCTATGGCAGTGGTCAGTAAAATCTGAAAATCGACTTTCTCATTGCATACCAAAATGTCACAAATTAGAAAAATTAGAAAAACATTAATACCAAGCGTCAAAAATGAAGTCAATAAAAGTTCTGACCCTTCAAAGCCGTTTTTTGACAAAAAACAGGATTGCATTGTGGGCATGAAATCCTGAAAAATACAAATATCGTTTTTGGAATGGATTTCTAGCAAGTATTTTTTGATCAATTGAATCACGGTTCAGCACCTGAATTGCAATTGCACAGTTTCAGCAATTTGTGAGCAAGGGGTCAATGTTTGCAGGTTTTAAGGTGTAATAGTGTAGGTTTTAAGGTGTATTTTGATTTTAACGTACATTTTTGAAAATATCTAGGTACCAGTCATCTTATTGTAATCTATGTAACTTTGCAGTGAATCACTGCTCAAAATTTGACACCAAAAGGACTATTTTATAAAAAGTTATTTAAGAAAAAACATTTTGTAGGTTTTAGGGGGAAAATGGCTAAAAAGGCATTTTCCTCATGAAAAAATGAAAATTGGTTTCTACAAAACATCACTGCTAGGGAAGAAAACATAGACAGCGTACTTTCAACAAAAACAGTTTCAGCATCAAATTCCACCTAAATTTTCAGATAGAGGGTACCCCTAATTTTTGTAGGTTTTTTAAGGAGTATCCATTGGGAAATCGAATTGCATCTTCCATAATGTTGGGTATAAAAATAAAATAAAAAATCTCTGTTCTAAAGTCTGCCCCAAAAAATTGGCATTCCGCACATTTTGATACATTGCTCTTGAAGGAGAAAAGATATTTAGGAAAAACCATATCTCGTTAGAAAGATAATTTTGAGCAGATTATTTTAAAGCTTTACAATATTTTAAAGATTTCGTAAATAAATGAAGATTTTATCTATATCTATATTATCTATATCAAAAATTTTCATTTTACATTTTTCTGCAACTTTGAACTTGTATTCAGCCATTTTTAGCCTACTTTAAAGGGCTGTTTTTTTTCATTTTTCATATTCATTCTCGAAAATTTTGATGCCTTTAAACAAACCTTCAAACGAACAAGGTATCCTCATACTGCCATTTTTTTGGAACAGACTATAATGCTTGTGCAGTTTCTAGTAATTTTTTCAAACACAAGTGATGCCTAAAAGTATACTGTTCACAAGTTACTTTAATGGGATAAATTTTCGCGGGAATTGAATTACGCGGTAGAGCTCATCCACAAAATTTTAAGATTTCGCGGGGACTTAATTTCACGGATGGCATTATCAGGAGACAATTATTTTCGTGATTTTGTGTTTTTGTATTGCCATACTGGTTGTTGAGATACGCATTATTAGCGCTTGTTTGATGTCAGTTTTCATTTTAAAAGTTATTATCTGACATTTGTTCAAAAACATTTCGTGGATAAGATATCTTCCCATATTGGGACTTGATTTTGCGAAATCTGCGAAATCCGCGAAATTAATCCCCGCGAAAATTTATCCCATTAAAGTATTAGAATTGCGTTTCAAACTTACCATTTTCTTTCAAAAATGATTTTTCAAAGAGCGAACCACAAACATTGAAACATTTCAAAAACAAAAATTTCTTTTTGATAATGATGATATAAGGCTGTCTCAAGGAAGCGTTAAAATCGTGCAATGTTCTTGAGCACCATCATTAATTTATTACATTTCCCAGTAATTCAGGGAAAAAAAGAAAAAAAGAAGTGCATCTGTGAAAAGGATATTTATATCTCAGGAAATGGTGTTAAGTAAGCATTTTATTTTAGGAAAGCATAAAATCTTTCGAAAGTGTACAATTGGAAAATTGATATTGGACCCATATGCGTAGCGAGATACCCCGCAAAATTTATGGATTAGAGCGGTTTTTACGACACTGTAATTATTGTCTTTGTTTTATCAAAAGATAATGAATATGTCATAAACGTCTGCACTCCCTCATAAATTTTTCAAGGTATCTCACTACGCCTATGTCGGACCCCCCCTCCCATTTCATTTTATTTCATTTTTCTTCATCATCATTTTTATTTTCATTTTCTAAAATTTGAGGAATAATTTTTCTTAAAAACTACAGTACTCTGATAAACGGTAAATAATTTGTTAGAAATGAAGCATTGATTAAAGAATGACAAGCAAAACAAACTTAACCTTTTGTGCGCACTATTTTTTTTGAAAAAGTTGAAATTTTTCTAATTTTTTTTTGTAACTCAAAACTTTAAAGTATCATAAAATCTTGTAGCCTTTGATTTAGAAGATGATTTTGGTACTATTGGAAAGCTATTTTCATACTCTTTCTAAAAACATTCGGTTTATGCCCCTTTAAATCAAGTGGTCAGGAGCTATGGCCTCAAGTCTGAGACTCGGTATTTCAGCTTGTTTTGGATGCATATAGGGTTAAAGCGAATAAACTTTACTAACAAATTTTTTTATAAGAACCAGTAAAATTTTTTGATGAGGCTCGGCTGTTCTTTTTTTGGCACTTTGAGACCAAATCATTTTTATCCTTTTCTTATTCATAGGGTAGTATTTTAAGATTTTTACTACTTTGACCCCTAAAATTGCTTGAATTTGAGTAATCCCAGGCTCAGCATTGTTTCCGAACTTTGAGGGCCTTACGATTTCTTTGGGGTTTAAAAACCATTTCAAAAAATCATTTTTATATACCTACCATAAGTATAGGTACCTAAAAAGTATAGGTTTTATGACCTTAAATTCAATTGTGTAATCTTAGGGCCCGACAAAACTTAATTTTCTGAAGGAATTGAATAACTTTACGAATTTCACGACACTTTGCGATAGTTGAAATTCTCGAGATAAGGTATTTTATGAAAGTACATTTAAAAGAGGTTGTAAAAAAGTTAATTATACAATATTAAATTAGGTTTGGTGGCTAAGAGAGTCCAAAGTGAAACTTTGTAGGTTTTATAGGGTATGTGGTTTCACGGGGTATCCACTGGTACCGTATTGGTTCGTCTGCACAAAATATTCGGTTTGTTCAACGCTTTAAACTATAAAGAGCTAAAAGCTGAACACTTTTTCTTGATTATTGGCGCCATTCTTAATTCTTGGACAATGGGCCCCCGTATTACCATTTCTTTAGATGATTATGCACTTTAAACATAATTACATTTAAAATAGAAAACCAAAACAGAAGTGGAATGACGTAGATGGCGGCTTAAACCTATGGTTGGAAGACAATAAATGAAAAAAAGCTGACTTAGGATGAAAAAGCGTATCAGCGATGTTTACATTCGATTCAGCACTTATAATTATTAATTAACATAAATCTTGAAGCTTGACTACGAGACTATTGCAAAAAAATCTTAACTTGCGTAAGTTCCTAATGAGGCAGTTAAGGTTGGTTTCGCACCATAAGCCAAATTAAGTATGGATTAATTTAAGTGCGTTGAAAGAAAATTGGAGATTTGATTTAACTATCTTAGGAAAAGAAAATATTTAGCTGAACAATTGTTTATTGTTTTGAATTGAAATTTGAAAATGGAATCAAAT